>NC_041399.2:109826941-109964441 GCF_900747795.2 Erpetoichthys calabaricus | reverse complement strand
TAATGTTTGACTAAAATCTACAGCGAGTAAAACGACATTACCTCCTATTTTTTTTTTTACGATCTCTGAGATCTTGCTTTTTTTGGTTCAAGGTTTCATAAGCTCTTTTATGTTCTATGGTGTACTTATCCCAAACCATCATCTTTGAATGTTGCAAGACTTTCGCCTTGTATGTAGATCGGGGTAATTACATTCATTGCATTCCTAGTCTGAATCACAATCTGATTGTATGGGTGGTTACCTGGCACTGTAGGGTTGCCTTTAAAATACGGAATCGTCCCGTATTTGAGAATGAAATTGCACGTCCCGTTTTGAATCAATACGGGACGGGATTTATCCCGTATTTTTTTTATCATTTTTTTTAAAGCAGCGTCTCATGCAAATCATCCCACACGCATTTTATGAAGATGCCTCCTTTCGTAGTTTTGATTGGGTAATACTTGACGTCATCGTTAGTTTGATTGGTCTTTTTAACTGTCCAGTGAGGTGGGCGGGTCTTTTAAGTACAGTCTGCAAAGTGTTGGCACTGGGATGTGGCACCCGCTGCAGTATGCGTCCCTTATTTTTTTGTATTAAAAGTGGTAACCCTATGTGGCAGGTAACAGTTATGTTTGGTCATGAAGTCGTATAAAATCCGCCACGTGCCCTCTTTTAAGTGTGAGAAGCAGATATATATAGCCAAATTCTCGCGCTTCGTTGCGGCGAAGTACTGCTTTTAATTTTTTAAGAAAAGAAAACCTTTTTAAACGGATCGAAAATACAGTATACCAATAACAATTTGTTAAGGATCTGTTTTTTTTCTGAACCTCGCTTTTCACAGCTGTCGCGCTACGGCGTGTGTTTCGTTTATTTGACAGTATGTAGATCGTGGTAATTACATTCATGGCATTCGTTTTCTGAATCGCAATCTGACTGTATGGGTGGTTACCTGCCAGGTAACGCTTGTGGTTGGTCAGCAAGTCGCCTTACATCCGCCACGTGCCCTCTTTCTGTTCCCAGAAGCTGATCATAGAATGGTTTTAATAGTTTACTTTCAAATAATGCAAAGAGTATGCGACACGTGTTTCTCCTTAATTCTGGGCTCATCAGGCATACACACTCACTTCATCCCCTCTCAGGAATCGAATCTCTATCGTCAGCGCCAGAGTTGAAGCCCCTAACGTTGCGGTCAGCAAGTCGGCTAACATCCGCCATGTGCCGTCTTTCAGTTGCGAGAAGCAGATCATAGAATGGTTGAAACTGTTGCCCCTAATGTTGCGCTACGGCGTGTGGTTCGTTTATACCTCGTGTCTTCGCATTAAACTTTTATCTCGCGAATATGTTATTGCAATCCGCAGCGGGAGCGTTTCTATAAACTTAATTTAAACTTACGTTTTACACCGTGCTTTGTTTCCCTTATGAACATGCTTGTATGCTTCACTCGCTGGCTTCTTATTGTTTCGCTCCCTTCTCAATTGTTTAATGAATTTTTTGTTCTTCGCTGTTTGCGGCTCTTCCTTCATTTCTCCCTACTGAGTTCTTTTATCTCGCAAATATGTTATTGCAATCCGCAACGGGAGCGTTTCAATAAACTTAATTTAAACTTACGTTTTACACCGTGCTTTGTTTCCCTCATGAAGATGCTTGTATGCTTCACTCGCTCCCTTCTCAATTGTTTAATTAATTTTTTGTTCTTCGCTGTTTGCGGCTCTTCCTTCATTTCTCCTTACTCAGTTCACAGTCTTTTCACGTGATTACGTGGGAGGCGTGATGACGTGACACTCAACTCCGCCTCCCACGGCCATCAAGCTGCCGTCCATTACAGTATATTGTCAAAAATGAGGTTCCAGTTATGACGCGTTGAATTTCGAAATGAAACCTGCCTAACTTTTGTAAGTAAGCTGTAAGGAATCAGACTGCCAAATTTTAGCCTTCCACCTACACGGGAAGTTGGACAATTAGTGATGAGTGAGTCAGTCAGTCAGTGAGTCAGTGAGGGCTTTGCCTTTTATTAATTAGTATAGATTACATTAAGTGTATGCAAAGAGTCAATATTTGCAGTCTTTGCCCTTCTTTTTCAAGACCTCTGAGATGTCGTCCTGGCATGCTGTCCATCAACTTCTGGGCCAAATCCTGACTGATGGCAGCCCATTCTTGCATAATCAATGATTGGAGTTTGTTGTAATTTGTAGGTTTTTGTTTGTCCACCCGGTCTCTTGAGGATTGACCACAAGTTCTCAATGAGATTAAGGTCTGGAGTGTTTCCTGACCATGAACCCAAAATTTCAATGTTTTGCTCCCCGAGCCACTTAGTTATCACTTTTTCCTTATGGCACGGTGCTCCATCATGCTGGAAAAGGCTTTGTTCATCACCAAACTGTTCTCACAGTGCCTGTGTGCTTGTATTTTAACATCTGTTTGTGCATCGCAGTAACATAAGCCGCATACCTGTATGGTTCAGTCACAAATACATGCAATACCAAAACAGTGCTGACTTCTTTGCTCTTGCAGCAAGCGTTAGATTTAAAAGTTTAAAGGCAGATGGGTTTTCCTCAGGGGTTTGTAATTACTGGCCCTCAGTTTTGCAGAAAGGCTCATCTTTCATTGATTTTAATAAAATGAATTGCTTTGCCATTCTGCTTAGTTTACGGACTTGATAATTAGCTGAATGCTTATAATTATCCCCTGGAGTTCTTAGTAGCGGAGTGTAGTATTTGCACATGTCTAGATTCGAACTCAATTTCTTAGAGCTGCAACTGATAATTAATTTATTATATTAAGGGAAAGTAACCCTTTTCCAAGCTTTGTCAGCCTGTGGCCTTCTCAGATGGACAACCAGTTTGGACTAGAAGTAAACTTGGGGGTCACAGATGTGTAGGAACTTACTTGTGAAGAATAAATATGTTCACCTAAGAAATCCAGGGGGCAGTCCTCGACTTTGAGCCAGAAATGATTTTATTTCCCAGATTGGAGTTTTAGCACTACATTCCTCCAAGATAGAAGACATAAACCATATTTTAGCTGGGTGCTATGGAATAAGCCCTCACTTCCCTAAGTAGCTATGCTAGACAGAGCTCACCAGACAAATTAACATACAAAGCCATGCTGATCAATTGCTTGTCACCAAAGCATTCCGAGAGACTTATATTAGTGTAAGTACAAGTTTCATTCCTGTGTGACTGTATTGCAGCACATTACTGTTTTAGAGTTGCATGTCCCTGTATAATGATAAGCTGTAATACACTGTAGATGTCTAGTTATGCAACAATCCATTCTACATATGTATGTTCTTTTATCATTCACCTCTGATACGTGGATATAAACAGTTACATTTACATGCAAAGTTTGAACACCCCCAGTCAATTTACATATTTTATTGACATTTTAAGTTAAAAAATGGTAAATACAACAAACTAAAATAATGTGAATGTAAAGTTGCAATTTATTTGATGAACTAAAAAGAAAGGAAAAAAATGAAAGAATAAATGTGGCATTTGAAAAGGTTTGGCACCCTACTTAGTCAGTAATTAGTAGCAGCGCCTTTGCCAAAAATCACAGCTTGCTATTTGATTTTGCAGCCAGTGTGGAAAAAACTTTCCTTCATTTTCAAAGAAGTCATTCACTGAGAGCAGATGAAAATGCAGAACGATTTTTTATTTGCACAAATGTCTCGGTCCATGGAGTGAGCAATCAATAATGCAATTCATTCTCTTTTATACTTTTCTATTAACATTACCTTATCTGAAACATCACGTCAGGTGACTGTTAACATGCAGAATTCTGTCATCTTAACCAATCGACTACAGCCACCAGTAACTTCTTATACATGTCAATTCTTCCATTAGTCTAAACATCGCTTCATTAATAGGGTTGTCTTATGGGTTTTCCCATTGATCTTATCACTGCTTTATAATAGGGGTGTTTGGGCTTTCTCGCTAGTTTGTTCTCACTTTTTAAGGGAGTGTTTATTACTCATTTACTTCATTTTAACCTTAGTTACTACTTTTTGGCTCGTCTAAGATGAGGCAAAAGCATCACGCGCCCAAGATTTATACCACATTTATTTAACCCTTTAGATACCTTCAGTCCTTTTCCTTATGTTTTAATAATTCATTGTTGCAGCATCATTTAAGTATGTATTTATAATAGATTGTAAAAGATTATGTATTAACTAAAGATTCCATACCAGCAATTAGTCCTTGAATTCTTATTTTGGACATTTTTGCCCATTCCTCCAGTGATCAGATATTCTTGAGCTGCCTTGTGTGTACAGCACTACTGATCAATTTTCAATGATTTTCAGTTCTGGGAATTGTGAGGGCCATTCTGAAACCTTTACTTTTTGTTCTTGAGGTACTTTATAATAGATTTTGAAGTGTCTTTTGGATCGTCTTGATGTGGAAGCCATCTTTTTTCTGCTGCAGTTTTTCTCAAAGATTTGTTGATATTTAGTGGAATCTATTCTTCTCAGGACTTGCACATTGTTTCCTGTGCTACTAACTACCACACAACCCCAAAGCACAGTAGATCCGTTCTTGTACTTAACAGTTGTCAAGGTGTACTTATCTTCACATGAGTCTTTTTTTTCTTCACACAAATCTTTTGTATTGGCCAAAGAGTTTGATTTTAATTTCATCTGTCCAGAGCACTTGGTTCCAAAATGTCTTCATTTTATGCAGATGCTGTTGGGCAAACTTATAAAATTTTTTGCAATGAGATTGAAGGTGAGGTTTCTTTCTGATAGATCTTCCTTGATGGTCATGTCCGTGTAAGTAACACTGCACAGTAGAGTTGTGCCCCACCACTCCTTTCTCAGCTGAACCTGCTTATAGATCCCTGGTAGTCATATGGGTTTTTTTTTGCCTTCCTACTCAGTATATAGGTGATTCTATCTGTCAATTTCTTGGTATTCCAGATCTTGTTTTGACCTCCATTATTTCCCTTAACTGACATTTCAGAATTAAGAAGTTGCAAACCAGATGCACATATTTTTAGTAGCCTTTCTTTGCTTTGTAAGTATTTGTTAATTTATTTTGCTGATCTTCAATAGTCAGTTTCTTAGAAGAGCCCATGGTTGTTGAGTATTGTGCAACATTCGAAGAGTCATTGAATTTATTCGGCACTGGAATTGTCATCAGCTGACAGCTCCTAATGATAATTTTTGACTCCTAACAAGCGATACCAGGACAGACTAGCGACTTAATGAGTTCTTAGATATTCCAGCGGAAAGGCTGCCCAAACTTTATGAATGCCACATGTACTCTTCGACTACTTTTAGATTTTTTTCAATTCATCGGATAGATTGAAAGTGTTCATTAACATTTTCCAAAAAATGCAGCTTTTAAACTTTTTTGCTGTTTAGTTGTTAGTTTAGTTTAGTATTTTTTTATTATTCAACAAAATGTGTAAGGCAGCTAGGTGTGTTCAGACTTTTGCATGGAACTATAGGTTGCCTTCCAGACTCCTAAACTCAAATGTGCCTGTCATGTCTGCACATTTTGTTGGTGTCCACATGAGTTTTGTCTGGGAAATCTACTTTCCAGCCAAAATCCCAGGACATGTTAGGCTACTTGGCAGCAGTACAGTGACCTGGAATGTGTGTGTGGGTGTGTGTGAACATGAGTGTGCTCTCTGATGCTCCTACCTTATGCTTGACGCCGCTGGGATAGGCTCCTCTTTATTTAAATAAGTGACTTTAGAATAACTCTCCTATTGGTATATCAATAGCATGTATTATTTTAACAAAAATGTGTTTAAGTTACCATGATTAGACAGAAAGTTATATTCACTGAAAATAATGAGGAAAATGCCTGGGCCTTACCAACAAGCTGTACCTAAAGGTAAACTTTTACATTATTTGTCTGGGATTTCTTTTTAATTTACACATCTGTATAATTTCTTATCTGAAAATATTTTACCTAAATAGTATAAGGCAACATCTGCACAGTGATACTCTTGCCGTTTCAAAGTTACAAACATAAAGCCTTTAAACAAACACCTCATATTCTGTAATAGGGACAAGCCACAATTTGTTTTGGTCTCAATTTAAGAGAGAAATGGATCATTTTTACTTTCATTGGGGATGTAGATCTATGAAACTGTTACATTTCAGACAGGGTTCCTCCCCTGCTGGGGTTCAATTTCTTGTTTGATGTCTTTTTAAGGCCTTGATTTATGTTAATTTGCTGTATTTCCCATGCCTGGGTTATTTTCCTTGCGTTTTATTCCCCAAGAGGTCGTGCCGCCTGCCCATCTCATTAAGGGATTGCCATCAGAGTTATAAAGGCAGAGACTACCCACAGTGCCTTGTGGTTTTTCTGAATGCGCTTGTGGTGTGGTCAGTTCTCTTGTGATTATTCTTGTGATTTTTTCTGGGTTTTTTGAACCTTTGCTCTGTATTTTTCACTTTGTCTCTTAGAGTCTGTATTATGAATTTCTTCACTATTCATACTGCCTTATTTCTAAGGAAACTCTTAGGCATTTGTGCTCCTCAGAGCTGATTTGTGCGCTTAGGAGCATTTTTGTTTAAATCTTTGATTCTAAGTGTCCGTCTCTGTTACTAGATTGGGTTTTCAAAGGTGTTTCCCCCTCTAGTGGCCATTTTAGAACTGTTCAGGACTTGAGAATATAATAGAAACATTTCTATTTTGATAAGACATCTGTTTGACTCAAAGCAAAAACTTTGGAAATTTGATACAAGGGAAAAGGTGAAAATCATTTCACATTATTTCTTAACTGAAATATGTGGCATGAATAAGCCGGAAGAAATAAATAAATATGGTGCAGCAGCATAATTTTTTTTTGTTTTGACAGGAAGAACCAAACCATATAAAATGTTACCCTGATTCTAAGGGGTCATCAGGTTTGGTCCTGTGGAGGGGATGCAATGGCTGCTGGTTTTTGTTTCAACCCAGTTCTTTAATTAGATGCCAATTCATTCTGTAGAACCTGTTCTTAATCAAGCAATAATTATTTGCTTCTTTTCAGTTACCTTGCTTGTTCAGATTTATTCCTCTTTATTATTTCTTTGAGGTTTAAACAGCTGCATTTGCTCTTTTTATTTCTTTTTTTTCATAACCAGCTGTCAATTAACATGATATGCAAATGTGAAGGGAGGCAGCAGCTCACCATCTAGCTTTGTCCTATCAACACCAGTGGGTGTTCATTATGATTTTTGTTTGTTTGTTAATACAATATTAGGAAATAAATGGAACAGAAATGATCAAAATATTGAGAATTAATAATCTGCTCTTAGCCTCAAACTATCTAAATGGTACTCTTAAAAACATGGAATGAGGACTATAGGAAGAGTAAAAGAACAATCTGGCAAGTTCTGGTATCAACAAAGGCTGGAATAAGATTAAGAATTTGGGTTAAGAGAGAAATCTGCAGCCACTGCTATTCTCTGGGACCAAATCTGTGGACCCCTGGCCTATGAAATGATCTGTAAAAGTTTTCTTCGCCCCCAGGGCCTAATGGAACATGAGCCAGTCCTCACACTAACTTGCTCCAATAGCCAAATACACTCCAAGTGTAAAAAGACATAAGCTAAAGTCATGCAGGAGATTCAAATAAGAAAACAATAATGTTCATGGAAACTCAGAGAAGAACCATCATAAATGTATTTTTCACTATTTAAAGAGCTTCTGTAAAGCCAAAATTCCCTCCAGAGGACAAGTAAAGTTCTATCTAGTCTAATCTAAGCACAGTGTTGTGGAGTATTAAGAAATGTCAAAAATAAAGCTAACATTAATTGCTGTAACTTCACCCCAGAGATGGGACCAAGTCCTACATGCACAAGTCTCAATTAAGGGTCCCTTCAAATTTCTAAGCAAGTCTTAAATTATAAGCATTACGTTAAAGTAAGTCAAATCAAGATTTAATCAAGCAAGTCAAGTCAAAGTTGAGAAGACATGAGTAAAAAAGTGCTTACCGCTATCTGCAGTTATGATAATGTCTGATGTATACCAATGTTCTGGGTGAGAATAGACTTTCTCTGAGAAAATTGTTCTTAAAAAGACGTAACATCCTGAAATAGTCAAGGAACCCACAAGGAGCCAGCAGGGCAACCCCACATAAGGTTAGTACCACAAAAGTATTATTGCTGGCAAGAAAAGAAATGTTGATCAATCCAGTCAATACAAAACAACAAAATTGTTTCTAGCTTCAGGTAGTTCCATCCACTTCTGCATCTTTGGTCAGACTGAGACGTGATACTCTGGGCCCACCCCCTTTTATTTGATCCTAATTGGAAGGTGTGGGTCCTTTTCTGGGCTCCTTGGGCGGCATTAGTACTGCGGTCTGAAGAGAGAGAACAGGTAGCGACAGTGCCTCTTCTCACTTTGGAGTGCCATTGCTTCCCTTACTTGAGTCCTGAAGGTGATCCCCACTCATGCATGTGTGACAAGCAATTGATTTGTAAATGATTAGTTTACTTTAAAGTAATTGGCATTTGTAGTGACAATTTCCCAGTTTCCTCATATGTGCGCTGTGTCAAAAACACACTTTATTGAAAAAAAATACATTTTTGAAAGATTATGCTACTTCCAAGTAATGCAGCTAAACAGTCTACTCTCATTTTAAAATAACATCTTTACATAATTTTGTATATTTATAAATTAAGAAAATATTTTAACAATCCCCTATCATTAACCATACATTGCACTTGAGGAATTAAGTTTGACAGGATTGTCACTTATTTGTGACTGATGTGATCACATTCTCACCCATCCACGACTAAACACCTGCTCAACAAGATAACTGGATGCTGGCAATGCCAGTATTCTCCTAGTGAAGAGGAGTCAGTTAGACTTTTCTGACCATCACAAACATCCAAGCTGAACTTAAGCACTACAACTTTCACCTTTATTTGTGTTTTATATTACAATGCTAACAGTCTTTGCTTAGGTTATATTCTTCATTCAAAGAAGAAGTGGGCTATATTTGCTGTAGGTCTGGTCAACCTGGATTGCCTGCTCTTCGATCATGTCTAGGAGACAAAAATATATAGAAATTTCAATGGTAGTTATAAAAAATGTTAAATAAAACAATACAGTTCCTAATATCTGTCTAGGAACAAGCAACAATTTTCCTATATACCTTTGACAGTGCTTACCTTGTGTAATGTTTGTTTTTAGAAGGCAATAATTTCCCATTTCCCATAATACAAATCAAAGCTGCCACCTTACAAGGGTCAAGAGTGTGAGCTCCCCACACTGGCATGCAGACAACAAGTTAGAATTGAAGCAATCTTAACTCTGATATACAGTATCTTAGTTTATGCATCTAAACATCTTAGCCATCTAAACATCATCTCATATATGTTGTTCATGACTCAGCATACTGTAACATCTCAGGCCTTCTGGAAGAACTTGTGAGCTACAGAAGACTGCTGCAAAGCTGGCCAAAGCAACATCCTTACTTAGACACTTAGACATCATTTACTGTATACTAAAATACTTACAATCCCTCTGCAGTATCCTTTTGTGCATTTTGGTGACATCACAGATCCTCATTTGGATCGACATTACACAGAGGTGGGAAAAACAAGCAGCCTCTGTGCTGCACTTGCACTCTATGTGGTGAGTGGGTGACTTGAATCAGCTCAGGAAAGCGCACATTGGGGTCAGCAAATGTGTGGGGTTGACATGCAGTTGAGGAGATAGGCTGAAGTGGCACATTAATTAGAACAATGACATATCAATTACTGTATTTGAGGCCAATTTTCTAGCAAGCATAACTATCTTTATCAATATTAGAAAAAATAAAATTTAAAAGATGTTGTTGAGATGGTGATTTTTTTACCTGCTGATCCAGCAGACGGCCATTCCTATTTTTGTGGTGAAGCCTGCAGTAAATTGAGAATAGCCAAAATTGATAATCCCCTGTGCTGATCCCTCTATTGCTGCTGCCCTCCACCACACTGATTACTCCTGATAACTTATGTGGGTATGGAGCATGAAAAGTAATTAATGGAATATAAATTAAAGGAATGCAATTTGAAAAATAATAATTGTGGCAATATAACATGAGACTGTGCAAAGTTGTTTATTTTAAGTCCAAGTGAAGTTTCAGATCATCAATAAGCAAGTCTAAGTCAAGTCTTTTTTTAAACATTGTTAACCATACTGGAGTCTCCCACCTCTGCTTCACATGCTAGCACAAGCGTGCAGAGTGTTATGATTTCTGCCTCAAAGAAGCACAAAACGGATGCACTGCAGGCCTCCAAAGATACACAAAAATGTCAAACCAATCCTAGTTCTGCTCTGGGCGAACAAAGAGGCTCCACCCAAGCAGCCTTTGACCTATACAAATCCAACTTTTAAAGTTCAAAAATACCCAGAAATACTATTAAGATTGGTGGATCACCACTGCCATTGACATCCAAAGAAAAATTTGCCTTGGGAGTTGTTGTGGCTCTCTGTGCCTGCACTTGGTGATTAATGCTTAGAACAAAGTAGCTTGTACTGTTGTATTGCATTCATATGGTGGCAATGATAGATTGGCCATTTAGCTCTGTGAAGATGATTACTTGAGTTCTGTTTTGTGTGTTGTACATCCCAAGATTTGTTCCATTTTTTGTCCTACAAGGTGTGAAGATACAAAAGAGCAGAGGAGTCTTCAGTTTAAGTTGAAAGACCACCCTATTTAATATCAAAGTCCAAAAAAGAGAATTGAAAATAGCGCTCAAAAACAGAAAAAAGACATAAACACTCCCTCACTAACCGATATGGCTTCTCAAAAGAGACTGCTCTGTTGAGTAAATCAGGACACTGTTCCTAGTCTGACGTCATTCCTTCCAGGAATGACATTTCTTCCAGGAATTATCATTCCTTCCAGTTGATATTTATAGTGCGTGACCAGAAGGGGTGGGGCTTGGCTTCTGGGCAGGGCTCATTTGTCCTCAATGGGTGGTTTCAGAGGAAGAAAGAGATAATACAGTTAGCGTGGGTGCCCCCTCTCACCTGGGGAGTGGTATTGCAAGCTTCACATGCGTGACAAAGGCTTTTTTGGGAGTTTTTTCTTGTCTTCTTAGAGAGTCAAGGCTGGGAGGCTGTAACAAAACAGGGCCTGTTAAAGCCCATTGAGACATTCCTTGTGTGATTTTGGGCTATACAACAAAGAAATTGTTGCTGTGGATGATTTTAAAGGGCATTCTTTATGGTAAGCATTTCAGTTCATGATATTATATTCCAATATTATTAACCAAGAGTTCATTCTTATGCTCAGGAATATTAGTTAGGTGAACACATCATCCATGTCCAAGTAAATACACAGGTAACATGCTTGTCGTGAGCCAAGTTTTCACATTTTTCATGTATTTTTCACTGTATCATGAACTGTTATAGCAATAAGAGTGGCTCACCAAATACTGTACCAGGAAAATCAGTGTACCTTATCAAGTGCAAGGTTTGACATTTACATGTTATAAAAGGGTCAACTGAAGACTTTAAATTTGCCTGAATTAACTCCTTGATCGTTCAGTGCCCTTGGAAGCCAGGTTCATAAAAATGTCCACTCAAAGCGAAACCCCCATATTATAGTCCTGCATAATATAAAGCATCTAAAACACGAATGACCTACTTGTTTAACACTTCATGGACTCAATGGCGTGTATGTTTAAATGTACAGAAGTAAGCACAACAATTTTACTCACTTTCGAAAACCAGTTACATTTCTGTCTGCAGTGGAATGGGCATGTACTGTGTTAAAACACGTAATGAATAGATATAATGGTTAGCAAAGCAAAATTTTAAAAGAATGTTACTTATCAACTGAAAAAGCATTTTGGTGATGAGAGGAGAGGATGCTCGAGGGGCAGCTATACTCTACTCATCCACTTTCTTTGTAAACATTTTTCATTTAATAAGGGGACAAATAATCAAAAGCTCAAAACTTTTAAACAGCGAGAGCACAAAACACAGCCCTGAGATGCGACACCCCTTAGCGCACTTTTTTCTGGATGGGCGAGCTCAATTTAGTTTTGCCGGTACACACATGCTTTTTTATATATTTTTTTGGAAGTAGATTAAGAATATGAGGTTTTCAATGTGGATAGTGAACTTTGGATGCATAAATAACAGTAATTTTCAGACAGAGAGGTTACAAAAAGCATAGGATTGGTGTACAGTTAACTAGTAAAAGCCCACAATGAAAAGTACAAAAACAGTTGAAAACTCAGTATCATTTATAGTTTTGCCACGATAATTCTACTTCAAATCTATTAATGCAAAGACATCAATACTGATTTAAAAAAAAAAAAATCTCACTTGGTTTTCCTGGGGGCTTGCATCCCCCATTCAGACACCCAGGGCCATTGCTCTAAAAGGCAAGACTTAAAGGTGCACAAACCTAAGAAAATAAATCCAATAACAGAACATTGAATGAAAGTACAGCAAAGACAAAACCCGTAACAAAATATATAAAAGACAACAAAAATATTGTATTTATAAAAGAAAAAACTTTACTTGAACCAGTGACAAAACCCTGGCTAAACCAAAACACAGCACGGTGGAGGACCTGCAAGTGGCTGCTTATAAAATACAACCAAACCTTGTATTGGGAGTTATCCTGGCAAGAATTATGGAGGGGAGCGGGTGTGTGCTGGAACTGGAACCACAGGTAAGAGTACTAAAGCACCTGAGAAATACCTGAAGCTATAAACCTCACAAAGCCCATTACTGCAGTGTATCATTTAGTTGCTTCTGATTTTTCCTTGAGCTACTTAACTGTCTTAGCGGCTGATCAAAGTGTAATGTATGCTTAGTTTCTGCCAGTCAAACTGTAGAACAAGTAGCTGCACAGTCATCAGACTTAAATTACTTTATATTTACAGACTACTTGACTTTACAAGGATATTTAGGACCAACTGTCTGTTAAAAAAATTATTCAGCATTGTAACAAGATGCAACTTTTTCCTGATGTTTAGTGTTTCAGTTCTACTTAAATTATAAATTAGACATTCACATTTTGAAAAGAGCAATTTTGCAGAGGCTCTTAGTGTTCACATCATGTCATCACTCCTACAAATTCTGCCAAAAACATTTAAAGGATATTAACAATGACAACAACAACAACAACATTTATTTATGTAGCACATTTTCATACAAATGATGTAGCTCAAAGTGCTTTACAGGATGAAGAAAGAGAAAAAAGACAAAATATATTAAAAAATAAAATTAGGCAATATTAATTAACATAAAATAAAAGTAAGGTCCGATGGCCAGGAAGGACAGAAAAAACTAAAAAAAAACACTCCAAATGGCTAGAGAGAAAATAAAATCTGCAGGGGTTCCGAGGCCATGAGACCACCCAGCCCCCTCTAGGCATTCTACCTAACATAGATGACCTCAATCAGTCCTCATGGTATTCAGGGTTCACATGGTAGGACTTGATGATGACGGTCATGTGGACGTCTGGTCTTTAATCCATCAATGTGTAGGGACATCACGGTGCTTTGATTAGGTGGTGGTGGCGCAGATCGCCACCACAGAAAACCGGAAAAGGAACAGCAGAGAAAGTAGGGGTTAGTATGGATTATGGAGCCACCATGAATGATAATGATAATTAAATGCATATGAGAACACAAAAGCATGAACTAATTTCTCAGCATCTTGCAAGGTTATAAGAGGTCTAACTTAGTAACTTTTGCTATATTTCATAAGTGAAAAAATGCTGTCTTAGTAATCTGATTAATATGTGATTTAAAATTCAGGTCAGAGTCAATAGTTAACCCTAAATTCTTTACCTCTGTCTTGACTTTTAATCCTAATGGATCAAATGTATTTCTAATACCCTCATTATATCCATTTTTGCCAATCACTAAATTTCCTTTTTCTCTTTATTTAGTTTGAGAACATTGCTACTCATCCATTCAGAAACACAATTAAGACATTGTGTCAGTGAATCAAGAGTGTTGGGGTCGTCCGGCACTATTGATAGATACAGTTGTGTGTCATCAGCATAGCTGTGGTAGCTTACGTTATGCCCCAATAATTCTTCACCAGTAATTGTTCAATTTTATAGAATTTGGGAGAAAGTTAAACCTGAGGTTCTAGGTCTGGGCTCCCTCTATGGAATTGAGGTGGGTTTTCATCAAGGGGTGTTAGTCCCCTATTTTAAAATCCTCTTTTTAGCGGGATCTTGAAACTAAGGTAGAAAAGTGTGAAAGCATCCCTGGTGCCTGTCAATTTAAGGGAATATCAGATTTGAAAAATCATAGGGATGCCCAGGGGTTTTGTGACCAATAGGTGCTAAAGCATTTGGAAGCACTCACAAGAAATGTTCAGAAATAAAACCCTGCGGGGAAAAGTTAACTGAACTTGTCATTGAGTGCAAGTGCAGTCATAGGGCAAGTGGAGCACTGCTAGTAAGTAAACACGTAAGCTCCCTCATCCCTCACAGACAGAAAAGCAAGTATAGTATCAGTATATCTAGGATGAAGAGGGGCCATAGAGTTTTGTTATTTTGTTCATTCATCCATGTTCTCTTTAACTGAGGCCAGTTTATTCCTTAAGTATGTTTTGTATTTACATTTAAAGCCCAGGGCAGCAAGGGGTGCCTGAGCCATCATTTTATAAAATGTTTTTGTTTTGACTAATTACCTGCATGAAGCATAACCTTGAGGAGGCATCTAGCATGTTGACTTCATAGTGTCGTAATGTCAGAACAGTTTGGCAGACAACGCTAGAAAGAGCATATCTGAAGGAAGCACTTGGGTCCCTGCAGCGCCCGCTGAATGGCATTAGCTTGTAACTGCCACCATGTCATGGCAACAGATGGCCATGCAGACTTTTTGGCACAAATAAATGTTTATGCTTTTTTGTTGTATGTAATTATTTTTAATTTAATTCTGCATTTTAGTTAAGAAAAAGGTTTATGTGACAATTAAAGGTAATCAACTGGCACCACTGAAGAATTATAGAGAGAGTTTAATAATCCTGCCAAAATACAAATCATTGATGCCACAGGTTGCTGGTTTTTGTTTGAGTGCGTCACATGGCTGCAATTGGCATATACCTTTTAAACAAACCATTTATTTTAATGTTTTAGTGACTCTTCAAGAGGCAGATTTGCCAGTGTGGTATCAAGGTAGCCTTTTTGTATATAAGCTGCCAAGCTTATATACATAAGAAAGGTTACTAAATTCTCATTCAGTGCTACTTCCTCAAATGTAATATTTTTGTGCTTACCTACAAAATAAGCTATAAAATGTATTAAATTATTCCAAGCTGTTATGTTACAGTCAGGTTCTATGTGTATTTTCCTTTTTATTATTGTCTTTTTTATTTTTGAGGTATTTTCAAGTACCTGTGTAATTTCTGTTATGTTTGTTTCTTATTGAGCATTTATGTATTGTGCCTTTAAGTGTTCTCTTATTCCTTTTGTTGAGTCGGTGGAACTCTAAGAGGCGGGGCCATCCTGATGTCACTGCTGAAGGACCGCCCTTAGCCTTTATATTCTGAGGTTGGTGATTCAGTAGTTCAGTAACATCCAGAGAACGCACAATGTAAGTATTATCTCATTCTGGATTTTTTTGTTGCTGTTTTTTTTTTTTTTTAATCTTGGATTGTGATTTTGGACTTTTTCACTTTCGATTCCCTTTTTAGGTAAATCCTTATTGCCTTATGTTTAGCTTTGCCATTTTTTGTGTTTCTTTACTTTTATATATAAATTCTTGCATTTATAAAGATTTACTTATTGGAATTGTCTTATCAAGACAGAAACATGCCAGGCATTTTGTATATTTTTATGAATATTCCTGTTCACCTTTTGGGCCTGCACAGGCCAAACGTTGCCTATAAAGTTTGCCATCAGCTGCCTGGGTTGAGGCCTCTCTTAGGCAGGCTAATGGAGGACGTTACCTGATGTGGGGAGTCTTTTGGAGGCTTCACACCCCTTTTTGCTAATAACAACATATGTTCTGTCGCCCTACTTACGCAACCCTTTTAAAAGGTAAGAAAAAATCAAATTAAAGTACATACATCACCATATTTTCTTACAATAACACACTGACTTTCATCTGTTTCATAATATAAAGTTTATTCTAAATCTGTTATGGTGTTTGCTTTAAAGTCTGTGCATGCTACAATTGTGATTGACTAAGAAATTCACATCCCCTAGTACTCATTTTTGACAGATGGTCAATTAGAATATTAGAATAACAAAGGATGGACTAAATGTGTAGTCTTTAAACACGAAAAAAGAAAAAAACAGAATATCAAACTAACTGATCACCATAACACAATATGCAAATCAAACTTCACAGTCGAAACACGAATAGCCTTACCTGCTGATTGCCTTAAAGTCCTTTACCTTATCTAACTACCACCGCCTGCAAAGTTTGTTTATTTTTATATATAAAACCTGGAAAAGAGCAGCACTGCGATGACATCTTAAATAGTCACAGAAATGACATTGTCACCATACAGTGCCTCATAAGCATTTCTGATGCCATCACAAAGAGATTTTGTGACTTGTTTAATGTTTGCGACCAGGAGAGAGACATAACAAAGCCACATTTCAGCACTTGGTAAAAAGCCCTACTTGTGTCTGTTACCAAAGCAGTAACAAAAAACAAGTCAAGAAGCAAAGCAAGAGGTCTGACATCAAAATTCTTTTAAACAATCACACACCAACAGACAGAGTTTACTTAGGGCAGCGTTTCTTAATCTGTGGGCCATGGCTGTCCCTGGACAAGACACCACAAAACCAACGCTCCACCCCACCCCGACTCCAGCGACTGCACTTGACTCATAGTAGAAGCATTGCAGAAGAATTGCAGTCGATCCTGGATGACCTCCCCAAGCCCTGCTCTGATGGTTGTGATTGATTCACCAAGGAGGAAAAGCATTGACGATTACACTTGATTCATCTAAATCTTTGCTGATTGCGCAGTACCCTCTCCCTCCCCGCTTTGACGTTCACACTTAGTTTACCTAGAGGGACCACCCCACTCCCTTCACTCAGACGATCGCACTAAATTCATGGAGGTCGTCGTGAACATGTCATGTCACCACAAAGGTTGGGAAACACTGCTATAGGGTATACTATAGAAATTCTAAGAAAGGTGTTCAAATATTCCACCAATAACCCACTGCACATAGCACAAAATAGTTACTCTCAGTGAGGTTTCCAAGCATAAAAACCCTTAAAAATTCCCAAAGTAATGTAAATAAGGCAAAGGAGCGATACAAATGCAAACAAAAAAATAGTAACAGCATCACAAGACTTGTTGCCAGCGACAAGATACAATGGAGAACTCAAAAAAGTAATGTGAAAAATTATTTACAATTCAAGAATGAGGTCCCAAAACTGCAACCTTTAAAAATGACTAATAATTATAAGAACTACATTCATTACTAAGTTAAAGCAATGAACCTTTAGGTAGGGTTTAAATGGAGAGACTGATGGGTTGTCCTGTATAAAAGCTCATTGCTCCACATCTGTGGGGCCTTAGAGCTGAAGGCTCAACCTCCCACTGCAGTTTTTATTATTCTTTCATGTTGCAATCAAAATGTATATTTTTTAATACATTCTGTAAAAGGGAAATTATTTCAAACTTAATGTGAGAAAATCTGAAAATTAATTTTATATTGGACCTAAACTCAACTGGAGGTCATTGTAGAGATGACAGAGAAGGAGTTATATGATCGTATTTCTTAGTTTTAGTAGTGAGCCTTCAAGTTAAACTTATGAATTGAGTAGCCTATGAATTGTAATAGTCAGCTCTAATTGAAATAAAAACATGGATTAAGCTTTTTGTATCCTAGATAGAGAGAAAACTGTTACCCTTATTTCTTATCTGGAAAAGCAAGGTTTGGATAACGCAGTAGTATGTGTGCTAAACAGTAGACAAAGATACAGCATGTCTAAATTGAGCATTTACAGCAAACAGTTAAAATCAACAATCATCAGGGTCACTGTAATTTGTACATTAAATAACTTTGCTGACATATGTTCTATTTTTTTGTTATACTTATGTATGATTAGGCTGGCATTTGCCACTCAGTTCAATGGGATTCATACATTTTTTTAAACAACTGGAGCACTGGCAGATTAAGTGACTTACTTTGGGTCACACAATGAACCAACAGTGGGCTCTGGGACCCTTATGGTTTGAAGTCCAAAGTCTGATTCGCTAGACTATACTGCCCCACTTTTATTTAACAAAATACTCCACCCAGTGCACTTTAATTCGTGTCAAGCCAAAGTGGCTACACCATGCAAAAAAGAGCTATGTTTGTCTTGGAAAATGAAAATACATCGCAATTTTGTTCAGTTTCTTCTTCATTAGGGTTAAATGAATATCAGCTTGAATTTATGAATTCATTCCTACACAACTACTGTATATGAGCTGTAACAAAACGTAGCATTGTTTGGTTAAACAACTCTGTCCTCTGGTGCAGTTTTAAGAATGATTTTTTATATAAAGTGTAAACTTCAGAAAGCCTGGAGCTGTGGTGCAGTGATGTTTGTGTCTTTCAAAGCTGAAAGGTTTCATTTTGTGTGTTTGTTTTTTCTGGCTAATTTTCTTTCAAAGACATGCACATCAGATTACAGGCTTAGATTCCTGTCTTGCTCCCTTTATTGCCAAACAGGATCTTCTCCTGAGCAATTCTCAGTTGAATTAACCACTTTGAAAACAAACAGAATGATGGATAAGTCACATAAATTAATTGGTGTCATGTTTACATTTTTTTGCCTTTTTTTCTAATTTACCATAAAGATTCCATAAGCCGGTCATAACCGTAACCCAGTTAAGCTTGTATGACAACAGTTTAACTTTTCCATATTAAATGTTACATACGTTTAAAACCTCCTACAATATTTTATTAAAAACATTTTGTATCAGTTGCAATGCCATTAGGGGTCACTTGATGGCAACAAAGGCCAATCTTTTCTGTTACAGTATTAAAAATCTGGGTGAAATACTTTGAGCCTCAGTGTGGAGCAGTTCAGTATGAGCAGAACTGCAGTGTGAATGACCTCACAGTGAGCGGATATTACTGACCACTTTGTGTCTTTTAACGTTTGGTAAACCTCCCACTAATATGTGACAAAACTACTTGTTTCTATTTGATTTCCTGAGTGTAGTACTTCCTAATCTTAAGATACATTCAGTTTTACTGTGAAAGGAGCTTTTCTTTCTTTTTTTAAATCTACTTTTGGGGCTTTCCAGTTAACTAAAAGTTTGTTACAGTTGGCCAAATTGTAGTCCATTAACACCAGTGAAGTACAAAGTATTTTCAAAGGATAAGTAAATAATGAAATACAGTGTGTTTAAATGTATCAGATCAATCTTACTATCATTTCCCTAGGAGAGCAAAGTTACCTGGGAATTTTTCAAGTGTGTTGTGGTCATGAGGAATCCCAAGATTCACACCACCTGAAGACGATGATTTATTTTATTTTACGCACACAATCACACACAGACACACTGATAAAGTGCCTCTATGAATCGATAAATAATACAGAAAATAAAGTATATAGGAAGCAAGTAATAAAGGAAAAAAAATTCAACAAACAACGCATGTGCAAAAGCCCTACCCAGGTCTCCTGACAGTGATCTTAATTTACAAACACTACACAAATGTATCCTAGATAGAGAGAAAACTATGATACACTGAGCACAAGGCAAGAAGCAATCAACTCTTACGACACAGTCCAGCGCAACATGGTGAGAATGAATTGAGATGCCAATTGAACAGTTTCCTGAATGTTATGAAAGTTTTGTTCTACAGTGTTCCAGTTGTTGTGTGATGATCTGTAGACATTGGGAGTGCTCGCTGGACGAAGACAATTACCAACTCAAGATGAAATTGCATGAACGAGCAGGCACAGGACAAGCACGGAAATCCCGAATGAGACTGTAATTCAAGGGTAATTGTATTCCAGAGGTGGGGTGAAAAGCATAAAAACGAAAATATCCTGATGATTGTGATTCGTTCGGTGTCTGTTTGGCTCCTTTTTATGGAAACTGCTTAATTATCCTTCTTCCCAGAAACCCCTGAGCAATCTGAATCTACCCAATGGCGTAATACTACCGGCGCTGCTGGGAATTATAGGCAATTTAAGTAGTGCTGCTACAAGCAATATCAATATATATATGTCTTGGAAAGGTATTAAAACAAATAAAAGATCCATTCATGTACACCTACATCATCCTTCTCATTATCCTCACAGATGGTGCAGTGGTAGTGCTGCTGCTTTGCAGTAAGGAGACTGTGGAAGATTGTGGGTTTGCTTCCCGGTTCCTTCCTGTGTGGATAGCACTTTGAGTACTGAGAAAAGCGCTATTTAAATGTAATGAATTATTATTATTATTAGGGTCACTGTGAGAGAAGTCCTGAAGAGTGGAAACACACATTCATGGTTGGAGACTTCAGTGAATAAGCTAAAGCAATGCTGGAGCAGCCCAGAAAGTTTACTGCCAGTTTTTAGATGATCAGTGTGGATGTGATTGGATGAAAATTGAGACCTTCAACATTCAAAGGTCAGTTCATGGTCTTCTAAGCTCTAATATCAAGGAACAAAGCAAAAAAAAAAAAAAACTGCTTATGGCAGCTTGAATCTTTGTTTTCATGGCTAAATGTTATCTCTTCTTTAGATATTACCTTCAGCTGTCATTCCATAAAGCAGAAAAGAAATAAACACTTTTTTAGGGAAAGAAGTCAATGGTGCGATACAATGAATACTGACCCATCCATATATGTTTTACAGTACTGTACTTATAATTGAAGGATGTTTCACCGCTCATGTCAAAAAACAGTATGTTTTTCTTTCCTGGGGCACAGCAGAGCAGACATGGTAACTGTGATCATACAATAGTGTGGTAAGATCTAATGCAGGGGTTCTCAACCTTTTGTCTTGGAGTATCACCTCCAAGAATTTAAAAAAAGTAATATTTTTTTTATAATCTTAAATTTTTAAGTACTGAGCTCTTATTAGGTCTAATTAAAGGTATATTTCTGTGTCCACCTATTTAAAATTTTGTTTGAGGACTTTTAACAAGGCATTACAGATACAGTTTTGTTTGTGTGTGTCTTTACATTTTCCTTACATATGCCTGTTTTCAGCTGTTTACAAGTGCCACTTTGCGTGCCCACTGCTTGTTCTTGTAGCATTGCTGCTGTGTAGTTACTGGAAGCTGCGGTTCTAGCATCACTGCAAGTATTGAAGATGGTGGTGCACTAACCTTGACGTCCAAGTTTCTGGATTGTTCTTTAGAAAAAAAAACAAACTTTGTTAGTCAATTTTCAACCCGATTTTAAGGAATAGGGCTTTTTTTGTTTTTTGATTTTTTGCTCTTCAGATTGGGTTCTGACAATCAGTTGTTCCCCGACTTGTTTTTGACTTAATGAGTATTTTTCATCTTCTGTTTCCGCATTTGGTTGCCTTTTCTATCAAGCAGAACACTAGCAGAAATAAACCTGTTAACCTGAGTTGTACTCTGCTTATTTCCTGATGTAAAGATACATTAAATATTAAAAAGGATACAGTGCCCCACTTTTTATGAGGTTAAAAAAGGACTGGGTAGAGGAGACAAATAGATGGACACTGGTGATAAAAGACTTTTTACCATGGCTACAAAGACATTTTTTGAAAATTAAATATGTTAGGTTGTTTTATTTGGCTTGAATCACTGGAACATTGGAATTCTTATTCGTGATTGCACTCAATATACCAAGCAAGCACAGAGTGCAATATATTTATCAGCCTGTACAACATACAATTCACCTCAGTTTAACAAATACAATTAACATTTGGTAATAAATTAAATGGATTCCTTCAGAATCGGCTTAGATGTTGCTGTAAGGTCAGGTCCAATTGCCAGGTACTTGCTTTAAATGTGGCAGCAGATTTCTCAGAGCTCATCAAATCAAAAAGTCTAAATGTATCCAGCTGTCTTTGCAGATACACAAACATCCTCTTGAAATTATGTATTTTTTTAAGTTGTGATTGGCAAAGCAAGGGAGGGAGGCACAGTTAGACGTACATTTCAACAGAAGGAATTCACAGGAAGATTGCCAAATGTCTAGACTTGATAAAGCTTTTTCAATGAACTTCTTCCCCAGGTTAAATAAACTAATTAAATTTTTAAAGCTTAAATAAATTCTTTAAAACACAATAAAAAGGTTTATCCAGAGATTAAAACCATCTGTTTCACTGCAAATAATGAGAGTGTCCACCCCTACACAGAGTACAGGCAGGTCTCGGGTTACAAATGAGTTCTGTTCTGCTGAGGACCTTCATTACCTGATTCTGTGTGCAGGTTGGAATTTGCAGTGAAAATCCTAGTTAATGAGAAAACAACAAAGATTTTATAGATAAATGGCGTGCACATATCAATAAAATGTTAGTCAAGTAATATTACTGAACTTTAAACCAAAAACATACAAGTAATTTAAACTGACAGTTGGTCTTGGAGATGTCAACATTCAGCTGTTTTTCATAATGATGCAGTATCTTATGGAGGTGGAAAAGAAAAGACATAAAATCAACCACCAACCGACAACTGTGAGACATGTGCCAGCTCTGCTGAGGAATTGCTCAGGGTGTCACCTTCTCCTTTAGTGGCTATACCCCCAGGGATGGCAAGGCTGGGACTCATATTTAGGATCGTGGGAATTACAAGCAGCAGGTTTTACTGCTCAGCTAAATGGCCAGCTGCAAGTTTGTGACAGAGCTTACTGCGCAGCTCCTCGGACCACCAGTTATGATTGAAAGTTGCAATTGGTGACACATCAGAATGAAAGCAGAGAATGATTGGAAATAGTGCAGTGACAAAATACTATGCCTTAGCATTACTGGCGACTACTACTTACTCATCTGGAGCAAAACAAGTTTGCTTCTTTCTAAGTTAAATACGTAAGTCACTAGTTTAAATTTAATTGAAATTCAGTTGTAAATTTAAAATTGTTTGGGGTTTTATGTGTTTGTTTATATCTGCTAAATTGCTGTAAACTGCCTTAACCCGAGACTCACCTGTATATATTGTTTAGTTTGATCATATACTATCTGATAATAACAGTACAAACCAGAAAATGTTTTATGTTTGAAAATGCCATTCATTTATTTTCAAACCTAATTATTCTCATTCAAGGTTATGGTCTGTCAGAGTCTCTCTCAACAGTATTGAGTACACTGCAGAAACCAACCCTATACAGCATGCCAATCAGATGTAGGGTGCCCATATTCATATTTGGCAAGTTGATATTGTCACACATGGGCACTTGGGAAACAATTTAAGGGCTCTGGTGTTTGCTAATGCCTTCTCTCTTCCTCCCTCTGCACAACGGAAGATTGACAGCCATTCCACCTCTGATGTCACTTCCGTTGTCTGACCACCAGGGTCCTCATGCATAACAGCGTGCGTATAATTTACACTAAAGCATGGCATAAGGACAAAAGTGAAAATGTGCGTACGCACAAAAAAATCCAGATTTTTAAATCTGTGCGTTCGCTAACTTCTACGTTCTTCTGCTCCATAAATCCCGGTCAGCATAAAAACTAACACACATGCATGTGCCTGCTGTCCCGCCCCATCTCCTCCCAGATTTACACCTCTTTGAATATGCAAATCAATATAAATAGGCCTTAAGCTCAGCGTTCTGTGAAAAGACAATGGCAAAAACACGGGGAAAATAGAAGAATTTCAGCGAATACCAAGTGGAGGCAAGGAAAAACGTATTATTTGTTGGTTTAAAATGTGTTAAAAACAACAAAATGAAGCTGATCGAGTGACACAGAGTGTCGGAGAAACTCGAAAGCTCAAGGTTCACAAAGTTGCACAGTGCCCGAAATAAAAAAGAAGTTGTCAGATATCAAAGTCGCCGTGAAAAGGTGAGTTGTAGCCCACCGTCTGAGTGTCATATCAAAGCTTATTAGGGTACAGAGAAAAAAAAATAGGCACACAGTGGGAAAAAAGCTCGAAATGTCAACTTTAATCTCGGAATTTCCACTTTAATTGCGTAATTTATTTTGTCATTAAAGTAGAACTACATAAACTTCATCTTTAAATAGTTTAATTTACTACTTTCTCAAATACCATCGTAACTAGAGTAGCACGTTAAATGCTTTGTTTTGTATTTGATCTTCTATGTGCTCTATGTGTGTGAATCACTACATGCTTCTTAAACAGGCTCTCTCTTCCTCCGACTGGACACAGAATCCATTACATTCGTGATATTACAGTTCTTTGAATAATTAAAATACTGAGATGTATACTTGATATCATTTTCATGATGATAGGGGTTAAAGCATGTTATTAAACATGGGAACATGGTGGTGCAGTGATAGTGACGAGCTGGCGCCCTGTCCAGAGACTGCCTCATGTAAGGTGCTTGCTATACCGTGCGCGACCTTCAATTAAATAATTTTTGCAGCAGTACTGTCTCTTTCAAACGCACTATCCCCTAATTCCTGTCCTTACTTTTCTTTCTTCAAATACCCAATCGCCACACAATCAGCTCTGTAATAGACGTTAAGCCATCTGTAAGCTTAGAATGCTGATTCTTCAAAACTTTTAAGGAACATTGAAATATCTTCGTAGTACGTGTTTAATTATTCTATCCATCTATCCTTCCAGTGTCGTGCCAGCCCCAGCAAGAATACAGTGCGAGGCAGGAACAATCCCTGAACGAGGCACCAGATCGTTGCTAGCGCTGCGCCACCTTGTCCTCACATGTTTAATTATTAACAATATAGATTATTTAAATGATGTTAACATTTTATCTGTATAATGCTGCATTTCATCTTAAAAATGATATCATCATCATATGTAAATACGCGCTTTTTAAAGTGGCTCAGGTTGTGCAATATTATAACTGTATCGCAACTTTACAGTGAGGTAATTGTACTAATACATACAAACAGTTCTACAAGGAGCACTTGATGGACTGATTGAGTGCGTTTATAGTTCTTGGGATGAAACTGTTTCTGAATTGTGATGTCTCTACAGGAAAGGCTCTGAAGCGTTTGCTGTTTGAGAGCAGTTCAATAGACTTTGCACATGGCTGAGGCAGCGTGTGCTTGATGCTGTATACCGATAATTCTCTTTCTGATCAGATTGCACACTCAGATACAGTGGGATAAATAATCTGAGTGGTGCAATGAGAGGAACAACGCTAAAGCAGCTATGGTATTTGGAATAGTTTGGTCATTCCGTGGATCATTATATTGTTACAGGTTAATTACAATCAGATGCCTCAAACTAATAAACAATATGCGGTTAATTTTAGTGTATATGATAAAGCCGCGTCAGGGTTGTAGATCTAAAAAAGAAAGGCAAACCACACTGGAACAAAAGCACTGCTTTGACGCTAGGTGCCACCAGTTTGCAAAACTGAGCAGAGAACTTGCGTACGCCAGGGATTTAGCTAACATGAAAATGTGTGTGGCTTTACGGCAAGTTTAGGTTTTATATGTCGTGATCTGAGTGTGGAAATGGGAGTACGCAACATTTTTGTGCGTACGCACAGTTTATACATGAGGCCCCTAGACCCGCCCCTTCTTGCCTGAAAGCTTTACGACCAGCGGTTTGGCCATCTTAGATTTAGTTCTATTCTGAACTCTACATTTATTGAGTATTTTCTTAGTTTATTTTGCAACTAATTATACAGGGTCACCAGGATAGTGCCAAATCTATTCATGTTGTTGTGTCTCCTTTTACAACATATAATAATGATAATCAATTTAAATGTAGTTAAAGTACTTCTAATGTTTTTTCAATATACTTTTAATTGTTTAAACACATGTAATTGTTTAAATTACAACAAATTATGCATTGTTGTAATTACATGTTGTACTTGTTATAATATCTATTTATTTATTGAGCACTGAATTGGCCTGGCGCCAGATAGACTCCAGCAGACCCCCATAACCCTGTTCAGGACTAAGAAGGTTAGAAAATGACTGACTGATTTATTGAGCATCTGTAAAAAGCTACATCTTCCCCTTGAGACAAACAAAATTATATCTATCTATCTATCTATCTATCTATCTATCTATCTATCTATCTATCTATCTATCTATCTATCTATCTATCTATCTATCTATCTATCTATCTATCTATCTATCTATCTATCTATCTATCTATCTATCTATCTATCTATCTATCTATCTATCTATCTATCTATCTACAGTGCATCTGGAAAGTATTCACAGCGCATCACTTTTTCCACATTTTGTTATGTTACAGCCTTATTCCAAAATGGATTAAATTCATTTTTTTCCTCAGAATTCTACACACAACACCCCATAATGACAACATGAAAAAAGTTTACTTGAGATTTTTGCAAATTTATTGAAAATAAAAAAATTGAGAAAGCACATGTACATAAGTATTCACAGCCTTTGCCATGAAGCTCGAAATTGAGCTCAGGTGCATCCTGTTTCCCCTGATCATCCTTGAGATGTTTCTGCAGCTTCATCGGAGTCCACCTGTGGTAAATTCAGTTGATTGGACATGATTTGGAAAGGCACACACCTGTCTATATAAGGTCCCACAGTTGACGGTTCATGTCAGAGCATAAACCAAGCATGAAGTCAAAGGAATTGTCTGTAGACCTCCTAGACAGGATTGTCTCGAGGCACAAATCTGGGGAAGGTCACAGAAAAATTTCTGCTGCTTTGAATGTTCCAATGAGCACAGTGGCCTCCATCATCCGTAAGTGGAAGAAGTTTGAAACCACCAGGACTCTTCCTAGAGCTGGCCGGCCATCTAAACTGAGCGATCGGGGGAGAAGGGCCTTAGTCAGGGAGGTGACCAAGAACCCGATGGTCACTCTGTCAGTGCTCCAGAGGTCCTCTGTGGAGAGAAGAGAAACTTACAGAAAGACAACCATCTCTGCAGCAATCCACCAATCAGGACTCTCGGACCATGAGAAAGAAAATTCTCTGGTCTGATGAGACAAAGATTGAACTCTTTGGTGTGAATGCCAGGCGTCACGTTTGGAGGAAACCTGGCACCATCCCTACAGTGAAGCATGGTGGTGGCAGCATCATGCTGTGGGGATGTTTTTCAGCGGCAGGGACTGGTAGACTAGTCAGGATAAAGGGAAAGATGACTGCAGCAATGTACAGAGACATCCTGGATGAAAACCTGCTCCAGAGCGCTCTTGACCTCAGAGTGAGGTGACAGTTCATCTTTCAGCAGGACAATGACCCTAAGCACACAGCCAAGATATCAAAGGAGTGGCTTCAGGACAACTCTGTGAATGTCCTTGAGTGGCCCAGCCAGAGCCCAGACTTGAATCCGATTGAACATCTCTGGATTGATCTTAAAATGGCTGTGCACCAACGCTTCCCATCGAACCTGATGGAGCTTGAGAGGTGCTGCAAAGAGGAATGTGCGAAACTGGCCAAGGATAGGTGTGCCAAGCTTGTGGCATCATATTCAACAAGACTTCAGGCTGTAACTGCCGCCAAAGGTGCATCGACAAAGTCTTGAGCAAAGACTGTGAATACTTATGTACATGGGATTTCTCAGTTTTTTTATTTTAAATAAATTTGCAAAAACCTCAAGTAAACTTTTTTCATGTTGTTATTATGGGGTGTTGTGTGTAGAATTCTGAGGAAAAAAGTGAATTTAATCCATTTTGGAATAAGGCTGTAACATAACAAAATGTGGAAAAAGTGATGCGCTGTGAATACAGATGCACTCTATCTATCTATCTATCTATCTATCTATCTATCTATCTATCTATCTATCTATCTATCTATCTATCTATCTATCTATCTATCTATCTATCTATCTATCTATCTATCTATCTATCTATCTATCTATTTATCTAAAATGGTGGATACAGCTCCAACATTCCCTATCACTATCCACAAATTCAATCAAAAGCAAAATATCAGCCTGTTGAGTTTCAGAGGTTTGTTTCACTTGATGGCTCTGTGCAGTCAGTGTGAGCGGCTGCCTGTTTTAAACTAACCCCTAATGATTTTAAATAGCAGTGTTGAACAATCTATACAATAAGGCTGTCTGTCTGAAACAATTAGACATTGGAATACCATTAAAACATAAAATCAAACCTGCAAACATCTTAGAAACAGGTGGAAAAATAAGACAAATTCAGAGCAATGTTAGTCAGAAGATGGAGTTTGGCCATAAAAAAAAATCATGATGATATGACAATGCATACACAAAATGGGGTGATGCATGAGGAATATTGGAAATTTAAGCTTTCTCATGGAAAATTTCACATCAATGGAGATAATTTTGTTGCCTAAATATACATATATATATATATATATATATATATATATATATATATTGTGATGAAATAAATGACTCTGGACGTCTCAAAAAAGAATTGGGGAATAACCCCGTATAATTTCCTTTGGGCAGAATGAAAAATAGTGCCAAAAAAATGATAGAAAACAAGAGCATCTGACAAATAAGAAGTGAATACATGGAGTTTTTATAGCAAAATGGTGGCAGGAAATGAGGTATACAGGAAATTACATCATCATGGAGGGCCGGAAGTGACGTCATCATGGTGCGGCAGAAGTGACATCATTGTGGTGGAGCCGGAAGTGGCGTCCTAAATGGGGGCCGGAAGTGACGTCATCGATGGAATACAGTGACAGGATTGTGGGATGGTAGCCATTTTGGGTGACTGGACGTATTGCAGGTAAGTTATGGTTTGTCTTCTGTAATTCTGTTGATGGAGAGAGAGAGGCATTAGTACATACAATCAACCCTTCATCCCTTGTAATATCACTCACCTTAGAGCTTGTTGGCTGCCTCCTAAGCGCACGTGTGTGACAATATATATATAAAATCCAATGTCTGTCTGTCCACATTTCCCGAGTGAACTACTTAACGGATTTAGATCAGGTTTTCTTGTATAATTTGTTTTTAACATTCCGGCTGATTTTGTGATTTCACTCATTGCACTAAATATTATAGTTCGCTTGCAGGAGCGATTTATTTGCGCTAATCCGAGACATAGGCTGCAGGCTGAGGGGAGGGGGAGGCGTGACGTCAGGAATGGGGAGCCGGGTGGGACCCTCCTCACTTATGCTCAAGCCTCCATTCAAATTGCTGTACCTCTGGCCACATTTTGGAGTGGACCTTGACTCCACTTAGCTAGTGATACCTGTTTGTATATTGATTTTTAAAGTTTGTCCTGTTTTAGTACTATGCAGGCAGTATATATGTGTGTATATATATATATATATATATATATATATATATATATATATATATATTGTCACAAACTCAAGACAGAGTCATATAAAGGTTTGGGGCAGCCACCCGTATAATTTGGTATCCTGGCTGCAAAGTTGCTTTCTCAAAATATACAGCACTGATGTGCATACAACCGAGTCCAAAACAAGACTGAGGGAATAGGGAAAAGGTGCAGGCTTTTAAAGGGCGAGACAGGAAGTGAGATCATAAGGATCGGGCTCATGTTCTTCATCCGTTGGTTCGAGCCCCGACGTGACATCACAGGGGCCGGAGCCGGCATGGTCTCCTTCCATTGGCTCGGTCCCGGAAGTGACGTCAAGAGAGCCAGGTGGAGTCTCCCGTGAATGGTCTACAGGAAAAGGAGAAAAAGAGTCAGTGCACTCTGTCACATCCCGGCATGCCTCAGAACTGCCTTTACTCAAACCCTTTAGCTGCCTCCCCCATGCGCACGTGTGTGACAATATATATATATATATATATATTGTGTGCTACAATATATATATTGTAAGGTTTCTAAACTCTTTTGGGACTCTCCCCAAAGGGACGACACTCCGAAAAGTGTCCCGAAGCACGGTCGCCGTGTCTGTGGAGACAGGGCCACCGTGGGCTCCCAATGCTGTAGCAGCTTGCAGCTAAAGCAGATCCGAGCTGATCGCGATCACGGTATAAGCGCTTGCTGTCAATGGGTGATGCAAGGAACATTAAAAATGGAGGGAACAGGATTACTTGGCCACTAACCGGGCCACGACCACACCTGATTGCTGTGACTATATATAGGAGAGAGGTAGATCCCACTACAATAAATAACCGTGTTGTTCATGTTTCAAGCTGAATAAAGCTGGTTTTGGGGTACAACACAGGGACTTACATGTCACTATATATATATATATATATATATATATATATATTAAATAAAGGGCGGCACGGTGGCGCAGTGGGTAGCGCTGCTGCCTCGCAGTTGGGAGATCTGGGGACCTGGGTTCGATTCCCGGGTCCTCCCTGCGTGGAGTTTGCATGTTCTCCCCGTGTCTGCGTGGGTTTCCTCCGGGCGCTCCGGTTTCCTCCCACATTCCAAAGACATGCAGGTTAGGTGGATTGGCGATTCTGAATTGGCCTTAGTGTGTGCTTGGTGTGTGGGTGTGTTTGTGTGTGTCCTGCGGTGGGTTGGCACCCTGCCCAGGATTGGTTCCCTGCCTTGTGCCCTGTGTTGGCTGGGATTGGCTCCAGCAGACCCCCGTGACCCAGTGTTCGGATTCAGCGGGTTGGTAAATGGATGGATGGATATATTAAATAAATTATATAAATATTTATATAGATATATACATATATATATATATATATATATTTATATATATATATATATATATATATATATTATATATATATATATATATATAATATATATATATATATATATATATATATATATATATATATATATAAAATTATATAAATATATATATATATACTACCCATACTGTGGCAGGAGGCTGGGAGCCAGACCCAGCCGGGATGCCTGGAAGGACTGGGAAGCAGTCTGTACATCCCCTGGGCCGCGAGGGGGCAACCGCCCTGGATAAGCAGGGGACTACGGGATGGAGCAAGGAGGCACAAACCTGTGGGGGCCAGTGGCTACCGCCAGGGGGTGCCCCAAGTCTCCTAGAGCCCCGGAGATCTGCACTTCCGCCACACCTGGGAAGGTGGGGGAAGGTCCTTCCAGCGACACCCGGAGTGCTTCCGGGTGCTCATGCGGCACTTCCGCCACACCAGGAAGTGCCGCCAGAAGAATGTCATCAAGCACCTGGAGCACATCCGGGTGAATATAAAAGGGGCCGCCTTCCTACAGTTGGGGAGCTAGAGTCGAAAGCTGGAGGTGGACGAAGCTCCAGTGACGAGCGAAAGAAAGGCGGCCCACGGACATTAAAAGGCCCGAGAAAGGGTGTTGTGGTGCAGGAGCACTGTGTGCGTGCGGGACTTGTGTTTCGGGACACTTGTTTATAAATAGTGTGTGTTTTATGAACTGTCGGTGTCCGTTTGATTGTGGCCGGGCTGAATATCTCACAATACATAAAGTAAAACGTAATAACCAGCTCTGCCAAAAATTACTTTTGACTTGCTCATTTTATGTGAAGTGTCTTTGCATTTCATTGCATTTTACTTTCATGAAACAAATTAAGATAAACTTTAATTGCTTTTTGTTTGAATCAAGTAGTAAATCAAGTAGTAAAGTAGTAGGTTGTGGCGAGCACCCTCTTCTACGCGGTGGTGTGCTGGGGAGGTAGCATTAAGAAGAAAGATGCCTCACGCCTGGACAAACTGGTGAGGAAGGCAGGCTCTTTTGTTGGCATGGAGCTGGACAGTTTGACATCTGTGGCAGAGCGAAGGGTGCTAAGCAGGCTCCTATCAATTATGGAAAATCCACTGCATCCACTAAACAGTGTCATCTCCAGACAGAAGAGCAGCTTCAGCGACAGACTGCTGTCACTGTCCTGCTCCACTGACAGACTGAGGAGATTGTTCCTCCCCCAAACTATGCGACTCTTCAGTTCCACCCGGGGGGGGGGGGGGGGGGGGGGGGGGGGGGGTAAACATTAACATTATACAAAGTTTTTGTCTGTTTTTACCTGCATTATTATCAATCTTTAATTTAATATTGTTTTTTGTATCAGTAAGGTGCTGCTGGAGTATGTGAATTTGCCCTTGGGATTAATAAAGTATCTATCTATCTATCTATCTATCTATCTATCTATCTATCTATCTATCTATCTATCTATCTATCTATCTATCTATCTATCTATCTATCTATCTATCTATCTATCTATCTATCTATCTATCTATCTACCTAAATTTGGTGTACAGCTACACACATTTTCACAGTAACTAAATGCTTGGTGTACACAAGTTCTCCGCTTGGTTTTGCAAACTGGCAGCATCCAGCAGTGCTACTCTTCCAGAGTGGTTTCCCTTTCTTTTTTAGATCCACATCCCTGATGCGGCTTTATAAATACACTGAAATTAACCGCATATTGTTTTTTAGTTTAATGCATCTGATTGTAATTAACCTGTAACAATATAATGATCCACAGAATGGTCAAACTATTCTAAATACCATAGCTGCTTTAGTATTGTTTCTCTCACTACACCTTCTTCTTCTTCTTCTTTCAGCTGCTCCCGTTTGGGGTTGCCACAGCGGATCATCTTTTTCCATATTACTCTCACTGCACCACTTGTTCCAGTAATCCCTCGCTACTTCGTGGTTCACTTTTCGCGGATTCACGACTTCGCGGATTTTATATGTAAGCATATCTAAATATATAACGCGGATTTTTCGCTGCTTCGCGGGTTTCTGCGGACAATGGGTCTTTTTACTTCTGGTACTTGCTTCCTCAGTTGGTTTGCCCAGTTGATTTCATACAAGAGATGCTATTGGCGGATGGCTGAGAAGCTACCTAATCAGAGCACGCAGTTAAGTTCCTGTGTGCTGCTGATTGGCTCAGCGACGGAGTGTTGCATTAACCAGGAAGTCTCATCTCACTCATTCAGCATTAACGTGCTACTGCTTCAGGGGCCGTGTCCAAGCGCCAACAGAAGATGCAAATGATTGCAGAAAAGGTAAAAGTTTTGGATATGTTGAAGGAAGGGAACAGCTACACCGCTGCAGGACACATTACAGCATCAATGAGTCCACGATTCTTTTTATTTAAAAAGGAGGAAAAGCATATAAGTTCTACGGCCGCAGTGTCCTTTAACCAGGACGCAAAACAAATGGCAAGTGGACGTGATAGGGCAGTAGTCTGGATGGAATCTGCTTTAGGAATCTTTGCAACAAGGTCGACGACATCATGACCGCCTACAAGCTGCTACGTGTACTTCGCTATACAGTAAGTGTAAACTTATCTACCAATTTCATATTGCTTAGCAGTTGTCCCTGTTATTAATAGAGTAAAGGGTGGGTTGTAAACAATACAGGGAGGGTTTAAAAACGTCCAAATACACGTTAAATAATTAAATAAATATGGTGTCCCTACTTCGCGGAAATTCAGTTATCGCGGTTGGCCTTGGAACCTATCTCCCGCGATAAGTGAGGGATTACTGTATATTTATATCATTGTATCTGAGTGGGGAATCACAGCCCTACAGCAGCTGTTTGGAAACAGAATTATTGGTATACAGCATCAAGCACATGCTGCCTCAACCATTCGCTATTTGAACTGCTCTCATATGGCAAACGCTTCAGAGCCTTTCCTGTAGGGACATCGCAGTTCAGAAACAGTTTCATCCCAAGAACTATAAATGCACTCAATCAGTCCATGAAGTGCTTCTTGTAGAACTGTTTGTACTTATAAGTACAAATACCTCACTGTAAACTTGCGATACAGTTATAATATTGCACAACCTGTGCCACTTTATAAAGCGCATATTTACATATGATGACAATATCATTTTTAAGATGAAATGCAGCAAAATATGTTTATTATATTATACAGATAAAACTTTAACTTCATTTAAATAATCTATATTGTTAATAATTAAACATGTAAAGACATGGTGCTGCATCGCTAGCAAGGAGCTGGCGCTCTGCTCATGGATTGTTCCTGCCTCACTCTGTATTCTTGCTGGTGCTGGCGCGACACTAGAAGGATAGATGGATAGAAAAATTAAACATGTACTATGAAGATATTTCAATGTTCCTTAAAAGTTTTGAATAATCGGCACTCTAAGCTTACAGATGGCTTAACATCTATTACAGAGCTGATTGTGTGGCAATTGGGTATTTAGAGAAAGAAAAGTAAGGACAGGAATTGGGGTTTAGTACATTTGAAAGAGACAGTACTTCTGCAATAAAGAATTTCATTGAAGGTCGCAAATGGCGCAGCAAGTATCTTGCATGAGGCAGGAACAATCGCTTCGCCACCGTGTTCCCATGTTTAATAACATGTTTTAACTCCTATCATCATGAAAATGATATCAAGTATACATGTCAGTATTTTAATTATTCAGAGAGTTGTAATATCATGCATGTAATGGATTCTGTGTCCTGTTGGAGGAAGAGAAAGCCCGTTTAAGAAGCACGTAGTGATTCACACACATAGAGCACATAGAAGAACACATACAAAACAAAGCATTTAATGTGCTACTTTAGTTACGATGGGATTTGAGAAACTAGTAAATTAAGCGATTTTAAGATGAAGTTTATGATGTTCTTCCTTACTGACAAACTAAATCACGTGATTAAAGTGGAAATTTCGAGATTAAAGTTGACATTTCGTGCATTTTTCACCACTCTCTGTACCTGAATAAGCTTTCATATGAAACTCAGACAGTGGGCTACAACTCGCCTTTTCACGGGGACTTTGATATCTGACAACTTCTTGCTTATTTCGGGAACTGTGCAACTTTGTGAACTTGAGCTTTCAAGTTTCTCCGACACTCTATGTCACTCGATCAACTTCCTTTTGTTGTTTATACCACTGTTTAAACCAATAAATAGTACACTTTTCCTTGCCTCCAATTGGTATTCGCTGAAATTCTTTTATTTCCCCCTGTGCTTTTGCCATTACCTTTTCACAGAACGCTGAGCTTAAGGGCTGTTTATTTGATTTGCATATTCAAAGAGGTGTAATTCCAGAAGGAGTTTGGGGAGTGGCAGCAGGTGTGTGCATGTGCGTTACTTTTCACGTTGACTGGGATTTATGAAGCAGAAGAATGTGGAAGTTGGTGAACGCACAGGTTTATGCTTCTGGATTTTTTTTGTGTGTACGCACATTTCCGCTTTTGTCCTTATGCCATGTTTTAGTGTGCATTCTGCACACGGTGTTATGCACGGGGCCCCTGGTGACTGGGAAGGCCACTGAAGAACAATGAAGTCATTGTCATGTTCACAAAATCAGTTTGAGATGTTTTGTGAAATGGTGCATTAGCATGCTAGAAGAAGCCAATAGAGGATGGGCAAATTGTAGCCATGAAGTGATGTTCATTGTTACCAACAATACTTAAAATAGGTTATGGCATTCAAGTGATGATTGATTGGTGTTCACACACCCAATGTGTGCCAAGAAAATGTTCCCCACACAACACCACCATCACCAGTCTGGGCTGTTGATAGAAGGCAGGTTGGGTACATGGATTCATGCAGTTGTTCTGACAATTTAATTTGTTTTGCCTCAGCAGAAATTGATATTCATCAGACCAGGCTATATTTTTCCAATCTTCTGCTGTCCTGTTTTGGTGTGCCAACTGCAGCCTTAGCTTTTTATTCTTGCCAGCAAGAGTGGAACCTGACATGATCTTCCACTGTCGTAGTCCAACAGCCTCCAGGTTTAATGTGTTGTGCAATCTGAGATACCTTTCTGCTCGCCTCAGCTGTACAGAGTGGTTCGTTTGAGCTACCATAGGCTTTCTGTTAGTTCAAAACACTGTCAATTCTCCTTTGACCTCTCCCATCAACAGGGCATTTCCGTCTACAGGATTTCTGCTTATTGGGCGTTTTCATGTTTTTATCACCATTCTGAGTTACCTCTAGAGACTATTGTGCATTAAAATCCAAGGACATCAGCAATTACATAAACACTTAATCTAGCCCATCTGGTTTGAGTATTCAATCATGCCATGGTTGAAATCACTGATGCCATATTTTTCCCCATTCTAGTGTTTGTTGTGAGCATTAAGTGAAGGTCCTGACCTCTAGCTGCATGATTTTATGCATTGCACTGCTGCCACCTGACTGGCGGATTAGATAATTGTATGAATAAGCAGGTGTACAGGCGTTTCTATTTATTTGCTCAGTGAGTGTATATATATATATATATATATATATATATATATATATATATTGTGAAGGATTGCCGGCTTTTTACTCCGGTCCTCACCTGCAGGCCGCCAGGAGGAGCTCTCCCAGCAGCGTGGACGTGCCCCGAGTTCCAGCAGGACCGCCTGGACTATGTAGTTTTTATACACAGCCCTGCTGGATACCTTGGGGGCCACCGGGAGTCGCTGTAGGGGGGCTCGTGGACTCTTATGCGCCCTATAACCCGGGAGTACGTCACTGTCACGTGACAGGAAGAAACGATGTGCTCCCGGGTTGAAGAAAAGGACTGTTTACCCTGACCCGGAAGGGATAAGGAACTGTGGACGGATTGGACAGGAACACCTCCGGGTCAGGGTGTATAAAAGGACGATGGGAAATTCCAGACATTGAGCTGAGCTGGGTGAAAGGGTGGCAACGCGTCTGGGAGTGTGGAGGATTGATTATTGTGTATTGTTTAGTGATTTATTATTGAGTATTGTGGAGAGGAGGGTGCTTTGTGCACTTTATTATTAAAATAAATATTCATATTTGGACTTTTACCTGGTGTCTGATGTCTAGTCTGAGGGTTCAAGGGGTCACGGAGACCTCTATCTATCACAGTTGACAGTGCAGGTGGAGTAGAGTGTGTCAAAGTAAGTACCAAATATTTGAATTCACTCCCGACTACGCACTCTTGAATGTGATATCATTCTGGCTTGTCTTAAACTTGCCATCCTCTTCAAAAATCTGTTGTTAGATATCCTGAGTACTGATATACAGCACCAAAAGGAGAAATTTTATTTTATACATCACAAATATTTATTGGTAAATATATTAGGTTCCTTCAGCTGATATTTAGTATATGCATCAAATAGCTACATTGTTAAATAAGAACAACAGATTTAAAGTTTTTAACAAACAAAGTTTGAATGCTGCTATTTATTGCAGAAATAAAATTATTGGAGGATTAAATTATTACTTTACCTTACAACAGCACAAATGTTGGATAACAAAAAACATGCAAAATATTCCTTCTTCTCTTTTCTATGTAATCACAAGTTTTACAAATGGCATTAAATTTCAAGTTCATTCAAATCCTTTGTTACGTTTTCTTTGACAGTAATGATTAAATAGGAAACAAAGAGCAGCTATTAAAGTGCTGATTACTGATCCAGGGAGTTTAGATGTGTCATTTATATAGAAAGGCTATGAGAATACAGAACTCATAATTAGCTTTTTATAGGCCACTGATGCCCTTTCAATTCATTTCTCCAGCCTAAAACATTCCCTAAGCAAAAGGATTTCTTACAAAACACGACATTCAGGCATTCTTTCCATGTTTATTTCCACTTTTATCCATTTATATGCTTGTGTGATATTGTGCTTAACTTATTAAAAAACTCAACATATTTGTGTCCAATTCAGAGCAAATGTAGAGTGTGTTTTCTTCCAGAAACAAAAGAAAAGTTTCCATCCTTTATGTTAGCCCAGCTGGCTTTTGATGTCCAATGTCTTGCTTCTTCTTCTTACTCCTGGAATCTCATTTGTTTTTTTTGCTGCAGTTAAATAATAGAATATTGATTTAGTTATTGAAAACAGATATGATCTACAATAAAACTTTACTGGATAGTTTCTAATTTAAAATAACCTGTCTTTGGGAAAAAATAACAGGATATAATTTACAAATTTGTAAATAATGGCGGCAGTTGAGAAGCCATACACTGAGCTACAGCACTGGCACCTTGACATTTATGAAAACTGAAATTTTTCAGTGTTTTTTTTATGTGTCAAGCTATTGAACAGATACATGGAGGAGGAAGAAAACTAACAAAATGGCACAACTATGTAAGACAATTTTCACATGACCAGATAAGAAACAATGAAAATGAAATTTCATATAATTCCTGAATCAGTAGACAACTGGAAAAGCAACAGTTTCAGTTTAAGCTTGCTTCTGTGTATAAATAACGTTGTTTCACAATGTTCAGCTACTAATGTACACTTGTTGCAGATATCCTGATCTTGAAGTTAATATGCAAATGTATTGAACAGCAATGTCAGAAGATTATTACCAATCTATTGTTAATTCAAACCACCTTCTTGCACATGCTTTGTTAGATCACTAACCTTGGAGAAAACTCACTTTTATCTGTTGTTCGTTGTGCAGATGATTATTCATAAACCAACTAGTCTATGTCTGAAATTGTTTAAAAGGTTTAAACTGCAATTTCTTCATAGAAAAACATTCCAAAAACATTCCATTTAAGTCTGTCACTTAATATGTAGAGACATGCATATACAGTATATACTGTGTATATATATACAGTACTGTGCAAACGTTTTAGGCAGATGTGAAAAAATGCTGTAAACAAAGAATGCTTTCAAAAATGGAAGTGTTAATCATTTATTTTCATCAATCAACAAAATGCAGTGAATGAACAAAAGAGAAATGTAAATCAAATCAATATTTGGTGTGACCACCCTTTGCCTTCAAAAGAGCATCGATTCTTTTTGGTACACTTGCGCACAGTTTTTGAAGGAACTCGGCTGGTAGGTTGTTCCAAACATCTTGGAGAACTAACCACAGATCTTCTGTGGATGTAGGCTTCCTCACATCCTTCTGTCTCTTCATGTAATCCCAGACACACTCGATGATGTTGAGATCAGGGCTCTGTGGGGGCCATACCATCACTTCCAGGACTTCTTGTTCTTCTTTACGCTGAAGATAGTTCTTAATGACTTCCTTCTGCTACAGCCAAAATCTTTCAAATTTTGACTCATCAGTCCAGAGCACCTGCTGACATTTTTCTACACCCCAGTTCCTATGTTTTCATACATACTTGAGTCGTTTGGCCTTGTTTCCACGTCAGAGGTATGGCTTTTTGGCTGCAACTCTTCCATGAAGACCACTTCTGGTCAGACTTCTCCGGACAGTAGATGGGTGTACCTGGGTCCCACTGGTTTCTGCCAGTTCTGAGCTGATGGCACAGCTGGACATCTTCCGATTTCGAAGGGTAATAAACTTGATGTGTCTTTCATCTGCTGCACTAAGTTTCCTTGGCCGACCACTGCGTCTACGATCCTCAACATTGCCCGTTTCTTTGTGCTTCTTCAAAAGAGCGTGAACAGCACATCTTGAAACCCCAGTCTGCTTTGAAATCTTTGTCTGGGAGAGACCTTGCTGATGCAGTATAACTTACCTTGTGTCTTGTTGCTGTGCTCAATCTTGCCATGACATGAAACTGTCTTCCACAACCTCACCTTGGTAGCAGAGTTTGGCTGTTCCTCACCCAGTTTTAAGCCTCTTACACAGCTGTTTCTGTCTCTGTTAATGACTGTGTTTCAACCTACGTGTGACATTGATGATCATTACACCTGTTTGGTATAATTGGTTGATCATACACCTGACTAGAATCCTACAAAATCTCTGACTTTGTGCAAGTGTACCTATAAGAATTGATGCTGGTTTGAAGACAAAAGGTAGTAACACCAAATATTGGTTTGATTTAGATTTTTCTTTTGTTCGCTCACTTTGCATTTTGTAAATTGATAACAATAAACAATCATTATTTATATTTCTGAAAGCATTCTTTGTTTACAGCATTTTTTCACACTTGCCTAAAACTTTTGCACAGTACTGCATATATATATATATATATATATATATATATATGAGTTCGATCAGAGGATTACTCGGGCTGTAAAAGTGCTATCAGCGTTATTCTGGGAACGGCTAAGACATGTCTTGCATCAGGCCTGAGTGTTATCCAGGCAAAGGTGCAGATGCATCTTCTCCTAGCCTCATAATGGTGTCTCGTTAGAAACATTTTTCATTAGCCCAGGTGCTTCATGTTCTTGACAGTGATACAAGCAGCAATGATAAAGTAAGTCTGTCTTCAGGCAGTGAAACTGAAATGGACAGTGAAACTGAAAGTGATTCTGATGACTCCAAAAGTGACGCTTGCATCATCTGTACTTGTGCAGTGTGCTATTCAAAAGCTGATCACTGTGGAAAGAGAATCTGGAAGGAATCATGCTACTATTGACCCGACTATGACATTGAATTGTGCATGTTTTACAGTAGAAGGATGAAATTTAATAAAAATGTCATTTTTCAAGCCAAAAAATGCAAAAAAATGTAACACTTAGAAGCTTGAGGAATTAAGGTTTTCAAGTCCAAAAGTATCCAGAATAATAGATTTATGGTTAAATGAGGAAGTATTCTAGGGCAGTGTGCAAGTTTTTAAAATAAAAACAGTGCAGCTCAGGCTTCATGGGTGCAGACGTGTGTAGCTATGGTCGTGTTTGGATATGAGGGCATGATTGGCTCAGCCGGTTTCCTTGTTGATGTTCCGTGGGATGTAATTAAGGCTTAGCACACCTGTGCCCACAGGAGTATAAAGGAGCCCAAAAAAGTCCTAGATGGGAAGAGGAAATTAAAAAAAAAAGAGGACAAAACAAGATATGATGGTTTTGTAGAGTTTACAGTACTGATCTGGTAGAAATAGTTCACCAGTTGGTGGAGGGTGAGGAGAGAGAGCGCTAGACACAAATGGAGGCAAGCACAAGTAGTCAGGAGATTATCAGGCCTAAGATCAGAAGAGTGTCAAAGGAGGCAAGAACAGAGGTGCTGGATGGCTGATCGAGGCAGGAGTCCATGGCCATGAGGAAAGGTAGCTAGGAACCCAGTGTGCTTTAGATTGTTAAAAGCACCAAAGGAGGCAAGCATGGGGGCGCTGGATCACTGACTGAGACAAATGTTCATGACCATGAGGATAGGTGGCCAGCAGCCCAGTGAGCTTTACATTGTTAGAGCACCCAAGTAAGCAAGCATCAATGGCCACAAAGATATAAAAGAGGCTTGATGAATGAACAGATCTCCAACCTTTCTGTGTTTTTACGGACATTGTTGGTTAATTTTGTCCTTCATGATGAACACTCTTTTTATTATGGATTATTTATTGGTTATTTATATAAAGACCTGCTCTGAACTGTGGACACTTTGTTTGAATAAATTGCACAAAGCACTTATGCACCTTGTTGTTGTTGGAATCTTCATTGCAATTGATCACAATTTCATGACAATAACTTGGGCTTAAGGATGGTATTGCCAGCTACAGGCAACCCAGGGATCACAAGAATGGCTGATGGAATAATGCGGAATAGCAGATAAATCAATGCAGGAAAAAGTCATTCATCCAGATCATGAATAAGAATAAGACAATATACCTTACTGTTAGGGATTTACTAGGCTTCATAAACGCCCTTCATAGTGAAATAAACCAAGAAAAATATTTGTTTTGTCCCATAAGAGATTGCTCATTTTGTTCTTCTGAATACAACATACTGTAGTGTTCTTACTAATCTTTCCACAAGACTTTTCTTCTGTGAATTTAAAAAAGGCCAAAAAAGGAGTGGGCAAACTCAGTCCCGGAGTAGCAGCATGGCAGCAGTGTTTCTTCTTTTTGCAGTCAGTCTAACAACCATTCACGTCTTTGTGACTCTGATGGAATTGCTTGGCTAATTATTCACTTTGTTTAACTATTTCTATATTTCGAAGAACTTGACAGGGTTTTTGTCTTTATTCACAGTGATGTGTCAATTTTTTACTGTCTACAAGATCAAAAGTATCAGATTAATTCTACCCAGTTTTAGCTAGATAAAGCTGTATGTGCACTAAAAGGCAGATCACAGCCAATGAGCACACTCAGTGATGAATGACCAGTAGAGTACTAATTAACATGTAAAATACACGATGGTATCAAACTGCCATTCAAACTGATCATATAAAAGGCAAACAAAGAGCTGAACATTATCTAATATCTGCTTAAAGGCTAAAACAAAAATCAAACCTAAATATGAATATGGTTATGTTATGAGTTCATCTCTAGGTGTAACACAGATGCCCTGCTGCCACTGCTATAATGAAAGAAAAGCTTTCTAGCTTTAATGGATGGAATGTTGATTTCAGACTGTTTATACGCTTTATGAGAGCTTTATGAGAGCAGAGTGCAATTGATTGAATTTGCCGTTCATCTCATTAACAATACATGCGTCACTTGTTTCTTTTTATTACAATTAATTTAATATAAATCATAATGTGCTTTGCTTAATATTTATAACTGTTTGAATCTATTGTTTACCATTGCTTGCTGTACGTGTGTTCGTAAAGACACACAATTTTGAGAGTGTAATGAAAATGATTTTATCTAATATCTGATGTTATTTATTTACAATATATCACCAATACTTTTAATATGCTGTATCATTGTCTGTTTTATTTTATGAAATCATGCGCATCATAAACATCTAACTTAGCACAGGCTCCTTTCCTAATGTGTTCAAACAGGCCCTAATAACTCCTCTTCTACAAAGCCCACACTTGACCCATCTCAAGTAGGTAATTACAGAGCAGTGTCTCTCCTATCCTTCTTATTCAAAACATTTGAATGTGGTGTTTCTAACCAAGTCTCTTTCTTCCTCTCACAAAACAAACTATTTGATCCTAATCAGTCAGTCTTCAAGTGGGACCTGTCTACTGAGAAAAATGGAACAATCTCACTGTGTATCCTCAGCGTATGGTGGATAATGAAGTCCAACCCCGGGGTCTCTGGCGATGATTGAACTGAAGTAAATTCGGCGGAATGAAAAACAAACTGGATACAAAAGTGCGATGTGAAAAATAGCAGGTAATGGTGGTTCGTTGTTGTTAATTGAAAACTCTGTCTTTCTCCTTCTTCCTCCCTCTTTTCCCTCCTGATCATTTAAATAGTAAAGAGCTGGATGTAATTGATTGTGAACAGGTGTTTTCCATCTTGAGGCTGTGGTCTCTCTCCCTCATCCGTCCCCTCTCTATTTACTTGGCCAACATTCACTGACGCACACATTATAAACAGCAAACGGGATGATGGAAACAAAACGCACTCAGCACAAACATTGAAAACACTATTACTATGTAGCCCCGCTACACAGTTGCAACAATTCACCCAACTTCTAAAATAAGATGTTACACTTCACAACTAAAATGACATTACACCATGTTAGATTACACTTTGTTCTCTCCCAGTGTCTCAATAAATAAAGACGACTAATAAGACTAATGTATTAAAAGCAAAACAACAAATGAGTCGCCTAAATAATAATTTTTATAAACACACACAGTCGTACTTTGCACAGTATATGTATATGTAAATATAAAGCACCAGCCTTTCCCACCATAACCCAGTTTGTTGAAACATGTATTATAACGCAACAAAGACAAAGTTCTGGTCTCCTTTGTCTTTTTTCATTTTCTGGTTTGAATCATTTAGCATGTTATGTTTATTTATTAAGTAGTCATTATGGCTTATTGTTAGTTTTTGTTCTTCTGATTTTTCTAGACGTATTGACATTTTTGTTCTGTTTAAGGATTTTGAATTTTATTTAACCTGTTGGGACTTTGTTGCTGTGGATTGCCTTTTTAAGCAACTCCTTTTTTGTCTTGTTTGGCTTTTTTGAGCTTTTAATCTGTATTTCCCCTTTTCAGTTATAAAGCCATCCATCCATTATCCAACCCGCTACACCCTAACTACAGGGTCATGGGGGTCTGCTGGAGTCAATCCCAGCCAACACAGGGTGCAAGGCAGGAAACAAACCCCGGACAGGGCGCCAAACCACCGCAGCAGTTAATTAATTTTAAAATATTCATTGTGAGACTCTCTGCTCCAACTGGAGTTCTCTCCCTGGTAAGACACTTTAACGTTTGGGACTATTTGTTATTTTTGTTTTTGTTTGTATTTTAAAGCTTATTTCCATTTGAGGCCTAATTAGGCCTTAAGCCATCCAGCGTGCCTTGGGTAAGATTTGTTCTGTGGGCTTATTTGGAGGTCTGACCTATAGAGTCAGAATCATAACATATATTAATCAGGATGGATATAGATAATGTTAAAGTCTCTGAATATCAACTGTCCATATCTGTAGTTAATGAAAGAGAATGAGAGAGAAGATGACACTATCCCCAGAATTACCAGACTGTAAATGTATACACAAATGTTCCAGAATTAGTTCATAAGACATAAATGGACATTCCAGCACAAAAAGGTAAATGGTGTCCATCACATTTCCTTTCCAATTTACATTTTTATAACAGGCACATTTCTACTCATACATACATTTGTATGTACACAACAACAGCAATAACAATATTTATGAACTGGGGTAATCCTGTATAGCAGCAACCTTCTCTTGGTCTACCTCCACACCAAATGCCTAAATAAGCTGATTTCAGATTGAAGGAAATATCAGTTTGTGTTCAGTATCAGTTGATGTTACTGTATTCTCTAGAAGATTATATCAAAGACCTGGAGATATTGCTATTGACAAGGGGAGGACAATCACATTCTGAATATAAACGCTTGATCACCAGGTATTCTTCAATCCAAGGGAAATGGCCTTGAACTGGAACAAGCCTTCTAGGGTATTCGGAATCCTCCAGTCACTTACTGGGGAGTGTCAACAGGCACTGTGCAAGTAAAGTGTACTGATAATGGTTGCTCCTTTCAGACTTCTTCAGTCCTTGCAGAACTGGTATCATCCATCTTCTTTAATCAATAGCACCACTGCAACAGCTCAACATGATGATGAAATCTCTAAGATCTCTCTAGCAAGGTGTGGTCCTGTATGCTCTATGTTGTAGATCTCATGATTGACCACATGAGTTAGTCCCGACCAGGTGGTCCTCACTGTGAGACATTTGCATTAACCAAGCTCTGTTACCAACATATTCTTCTCTAAGAAAAGCATAAAACTTGCACCTGCTATTATTAGTTAGTATTAAGATGTTCTTTACATGTTTATTTGATACAAGACCCATTTAAAAGGATAACTAAAACTGCACATATGACATTCATATATGAAAAGTAGTCAAGAGATAGTAACATGAGTGTTACTCACATGTCGGCCAATAGCAGAATATGATCCAATAAAGAAAGGGTGCTTTATCTTCCTCCTATGTCTGTCTAAGTCTCTCCTCATCTTTTTGTTCTGTAAATAACAATAAAGAATACATCTAGTAATAAAGGATCTTTTACTATAATGCATGTATATTTTTTGCAGTAATTAATTTTTACATAACATATGGTTAACCCAAGTTATATTTCGAGATACGTCTAAATGAATTTCACATACCATAAAAATGCAGTTTATACAATCTGAAGCTCATTTTCCAGATATCTTGAAATACATTCCTATATATTTCAAAATATCTTGCAATACATTTTTGGTATTTCAAATGGATTTCAAGACATCTGAAATATATTTTCAGATACCACACATTTGACCTCCTTTACATTTTAAGATAAATAAAAATTGATTCTGAGATATTTCGAAATGGCTTAGTTTGTTAATACGACTTCCTGCCTATTTTGAACTACTTAAAATATATCTGAAATGTCCTGAAATAGTGTGGAAGTCTATTTGAGATATCTTGGAAATGGGCACCAGTTGATGACAGGGTTCACTTCTGCACTCACACAGGGCATATCTCCTGTTGCCTATTGGCATAACACCCACGTCTTCATGATGTGGTGGGAAAACTAGAGTACCTGGAATAAAAGCCACACAGACACTTAAAGAACATGCCAGCTCCACACAAATGGTGGCTGAGTGCAAGAGTCAAGGCCAAAATACCTAATGAGGACTTTTAAGTCTTTCAGTAATAAAAATACACCTGGCTCAAATGTTGGAAAATAGTTGCAAAGCATTTTTTTTAATATATAAAAATTGTGTTTCTAGCTAATTTTAATCATTTGATAGTCAGCACAGGCACTTGACCAGCTACATATTTAGGGATCAGTTATTGGTTTTCTGTACAAGCAAGAGTAGATAAAAGCAATTGATTTATGATAGATGTTAATTATAAAAATTATTTTCTTTTGAGAAAAAGTAATAGATAAATAATAAAGGTTATATCATCAAATTAGTTTTTAAACTACAGTTTCAGAAAAATCAAAAAATTGTATCTTTACTAATAAATGCAGAGGGGCTTTGGTACAGTGAAACTGTTCTCTGGGATTAAATACTGCAAAATCTGACAAGGAACATGGCACTCTCGTAAAAATGGACTCTTTTTCAGGATTTTCAGACAAGGACAGACATTAAACTCAACACTACTTCATTAGAGAAACTGGGATACTGATGTTGAAGGGCCAAAAGAGTGTCAAGGTCTCACTGGAAATGTAGGAAAATCAGATTAGTTAATGTATTAATATTAAACTCTAAAATTCAGCATTTACTTCTATAATAAATTGAGGTAACTGGAGTTTTCTTTTCTTTGTTTTTCTGCCATTGTATTTTTATGCATGTTCTCCTATCCAGCACTGCACTGTTTTATCGTACATTATTTTTAAAAGGAGTACACACATTTTTTAAGTCAAAACCTACTCTAAAGCAAAATAAAGTCTTTACACTAAATAAAAAAAAACATATTGTGATGCATTTATTTGTTAAAATAAGATGTTAAATCTACAGTAAATGCACCCTTAACTTAAAGTCTGTGCATTTATTTTAGAAATAAAGCTTGTTGACTTCTGTTGAGTTCATTATATTATCTATAGTAATCTGTCTGTTTCCATAGAAAATTAATTGCAAAAATTGTTTCCAAAAAATCTATTGATGTTAAATTCCATTCATCCATCCATTTTCCAACCCACTGAATCCAAACACAGGGTCACGGGGGTCTGCTGGAGCCAATGCCAGCCAACACAGGGCGCAAGGCAGGGAACCAATCCCGGGCAGGGCTCGGGGTTCCCAGGCGGTCTCCCATCCAAGTACTGGCCGAGCCCGAGCATGTGTAGCTTTCGAGATCAGACGAGATGGGGCGCTTTTACACTGGTGTGGCCGTAAGCTGGTGTTAAATTAAACCTCTCAATTAAAATCATTTAAATTAATTTAATTCTGTTTTTGCATTCTTTATACAGAGTCTACATCTCCAAGATATAGACACTTTCTCCTTCTTCTTTGTCAGTGTTAAAAATAATGCAGATTGCTCATCTTCAGAAATTTTAATCGAAGCGTTACAACAGTGGCGCGTAATAAATGATGAGACCATATCCTGATTTCTCAAGGCAACATTTTACATGAATTAAATTAGTCTTAAAAGTTTAATATATCTTAAAACATATGCATCCCAAAGGAATGCATACCCAAACACTGACTCATTAATATTAATATACATAAATTATAAGATTTAATTTTAGACACTCATGCAAATAATACAATTTTATTTCAAAACAGTGATAAACAAGTGCTTAAAATATTTTGATAGCAAAGGCTTTTTGAATTCAGTAATGCTTAATGTAATTACAATTTAGATAAAATGAGCAATCTTCTAGGATACTAGTTTTAAAGTTCAGAGGTAATGGTGACTAGCACCTCTAAATAAAAATAACCATCTAAAATACAATAAACTGGGTAGGTCGATAAGTCATGTATGTTATAGTGTGGGCGATTTTTTGAAACAAACAAGCAGAAAGGGTTTCAAAATTTTATAGATAGAAAATGTTGTAAAGAAAGCAAGCAGTAAATAAACCTCCTGTGTAGTTTCTGAATTATTCTCTCCTGGTACTTTGAAGCTTGTCCAACGGCATCAAGCACAAGGGAGGACCCAAAACTGTTACACAATGACAATGTACATTCACCTCAGACAATTTGTCTCTCAACAAAACAGCAGACTTCTTGGAGTGCGAGGTGACAAAATTAACCTCAGTGCAGATTAGCGTTCTCTGTTTTCATAAAGTCTGCTGATTTCCAATCTCCAGCACAGCAATTCCAAATGTCTGCCACTTAGCACTCAAGTCAGAGAATGTCATTTAAAATTTTTAAAATGTGTTCATTGGTCATAAAGAGCTGATTGGCATAAGTACATGATTCGTGTAATGATTCAGACAGAAATGTGCTTTTGTTATTTGTGGTTTTATTTTTGTTAATTTTCACAAATTGGTTTTTGGGAGATGATTATATAATTAGGCTGCAGTTTAGGTTTTTGTCAAGGTGATGGTGCCCATCACCAGAGACCATGTCTATGGCCAAGCTACTTATACTTGGCTTTTGACTTTTGCTTGTTTCTGACCTAACCTTAATTTTGTTCTGTTCTTATGGTTGCCAGGCTTTCTGATTCGTGGACATGGACTCTGCTTAGTTCTGAATACTCCCCTAATAAACCTTCATTACCTAATGCTTCACTCAGATATATCTATATGAAGGCATCTTCTGCTTTACAAGGTCAGTCCATTCCTGAAAACTCCTTTGTAAAATAAACTTTTGTAATGTAAAAAGCTAATTTTTAATTTAAATGAAAAATATATGTACTGTACATGTTCTCTATTACATTTTAGGTTCCCTCACCCCAAAAATGCCCTCCATTTATGTTTAAATAATACCAAAATACATGAAAACTAACATTAGTTTAATAATAACATTAATCATCAAAAGAAACATTAAAAATACATTGAAAATTTTTAAATTCTTCTTAGTAAAGCTGTTAACTTACTTTTACTATGTACAATTTCAAATTCTACTGGGCTTTTGATCCTTTTGGAGCTTTTCCACATATTTTACAATCATTTTTAGAGCCGTGATCTTCAGAATAACGGCAGAAGGCATGTGACCAACACACATGATAAGCTGACTGAACCACAGCACATGAACACAGAAGTACACTTACATGCGGCTTGTGGACCTAACTCTGCTGAAATGAAGACATTACTCAAAGAAACATCAACTGTGAAAACGACTGAGACTGTGATTGCACAACATTTGAGCCATGCAGCCGCACTCCATTCCACAGGCTGCAGCGATGTCTACTTGGAATGACTGCAAAGATCATTGAGTGTTAGCTCTAGCAACGATCATCTGAGAATCGTCCCTGACTTGGTCTTCATAACCAAGAAAATATGAGAAAGGGTTTAAAGGACTTTCTATGCATGAATTTTCACAAAGCAACTTTTCTTAATTCAGTAAAAGAATAAGAGAATGACAAAGGACAGCTCACTAAACAAAGACGCTAATTAAAATAAGAATAACACATTGATTATGAAATTCTCTGGAATAAAGCCTACGGTGACAGGACTGAACTTGGGAATTATGGATCTAAAGAGGTTCTTTCTCATTAGGCTGAGTATCTTTTCGTAAGAAAATATTTTTTAGAAGTCACTGGGCACTGGGAAAATTCTGAAGGACTGGAAAATTGGAAATATTATCCTGTTAAATAAAAAGGGTAACCGTGCAGACCCAGACAACTATAGGCCAGTAAGCTTAATGTGCATCATAGTAAAATTAATGGAAGGAATTATTAAGGATAAGATTGAGCAGCACATGGTAAAAACAGGAGTTTTACTGAACAGTCAGCATGAGTTCAGAAGACAGAGGCCATATTTTACCAACATGCAATAATTTTTAGAGGAAGCGACAAAAGGATATAATCAAATTGAAGCTTATGATATTATTTAACTTGACTTTTAGAAAGCATTTGATAAGGTGCGATGTGAGAGGTTGAGCATTAAACTAAAAGAGGTGGGAGTTCAAGGTGATGTTTGTAGATGGGTGCAGAATTGGCTCAGGCACAGGAAGCAGAGGGTGATGGTGCGAGGAATCCTATCTGAATTGGCTGACGTGAAGAGTGGTGTTCCACAAGGGTCCATGCTAGGGCCGCTGCTATTTTTAATATATATGAATGATTTGGATAGGAATTTAAGTGTTAAGCTGTTTAAATTTACAGATGATACCAAGATAGATGGATTGGCAGATATCTGGAATCCATTACATCATTATAGAAGGACTTGGACAGCATACAGGCTTGGGCAGATTTGTTTCAGATGAAATTCAATGTCATTAAATGTAAAGTATTACATGTAGGAAGGTAAAATATTAGGTTTGAATTCTCAATGGGAGGTCTAAAAATTGAAAGTACATCTTATGACAAAGATTTATGAGTCATAGTGGACTTGACAATATTAACTGCCTGGCAGTTTTCAGAAGCCATTAAGAAGGTTAACAGAATATTTGGTTATATTAGGTTATATATCACAATGTGTAGATTACAAATCCAAGGATGTTATTCTCAAGCTTTATAATGCACTGGTGAGGCCTCATCTGGAGTACTGTCTGCAGTTTTGGTTTACAAGCAACAAAAAGGACATAGCAGTGCTAGAAAAGGCCAAGAGAAGAGTGACTAAGCTGATTCCAGGGCTATAGGGGATGAATTAAGAAGAAAGATTAAAAGATCTGAGCCTTTTCAATTTAAGCAAAAGAAGATTTAGAGGAGACATGATTGAAGTATTTAAAATTATGAAGGGAATTAATACAGTGGATCGAGACTGTTATTTTAAAATGAGTTCATCAAGAACATGGGAACAAAATTGGAAACTTGCTAAGGGTAAATTTCACACAAACATTAGGAAGTTTTTCTTTACACAGAGAACCATGGACACATGAATTAAGCTACCAAGTAGTGTGTTAGACAGTAGGACTTTAGGGACTTTTAAAACTAGACTTGATTGTTATTTAGGAGAATTATGTGAATAGGACTGGCGAGCTTTGCTGGGCTGAAAGCCTGTTCTCGTCTAGATTGTTCTAATGTTTTGAGCAATAGACTAAAATCTAATTTTGCCAGTGTCTCTGTAAATTAACAACTGAAACATCAAAGATGTAACAGTAGGAACATGATGACCAAGGTTTTAGTCACAGTGTCGTGATAGCCTGACACTTCATGGTACTGCTTGCCAATGCCCTAATGCACCACTCTGCTTTCCCGCAGGAGCTGCCAAAACTTGGAACTTATTGACTGTACTACCTTTAAAATGAGTACTCATTCTAGTCTTTGCTTTCAAGTTGCATTTGCTTTATTCTGTTAATGATGCGATTGTAAACTGCATTTTGTACTGATGGTATTTCAAAATGACAAGATTAAAAGTATAAATTGGACACTCAATGCCAAAAAAACTGATGCAGTCAGTAACTAAAAATGAACAGCTGACAAAATGGAAATAGTTCAACAGAGGGATATCTTATAGGAGGGAGAAAAATGAACAGGAGAAGGCAGATGACTGTGATTCTCCTCAATTAATGAAGGGTCAGCACCTTTAATACAGGCCTGAAAAATTTTTTTTTTCTTTTTGCGTATAATTTCAATTTCTTAAATATTCTTGCACAATTGTAAAATCTTTTGATTTTTGTAAACTTAATAAATATACTTGCTTTCATACTCACATGATTCTGTCCATAACTTCTGATTTGCCTCTTTTGTTTGACTTTTTCTTCTGAAATCAAGTGTCTCTTGGACTTTTTATTTTCTTTGACCTACAGAAACAAAAATAGAGCTTCTGAAATGATGTACAAGGCTTATAATTTCAAGAACTACAAGATGCACAAGATAAATAACTCAACGAAATACTTCATGGTTTACTTTTAGTGTGTAATATGTCATAAGGTTGACCAAGAATTAACAATTGGAAAAAAGTGTATTAATGTAAATGTCACCTGATACATCATATAAAGATTTCAGATGTAGGCCCATAAGAAGTTGTGGTCCTCCATAGGGTAAACACATACATCTCAGTTTGCACATTTACATTTATGGTAACTGTTGATGGCCAAATACAAATTCACAACTTTGGATTAGAAAGGCTCTCAGAAACCTAAGCTAAAGGATGCTCCTAGTCTTAGCTGAGCAGACAGTGTTTCTGATTACTTTGAGCAGAGTGCTTTATGGTAATATTAGCCAAGTTCTCTGTTTCTCTAAGCCATCACCTTACTGCTCTACTGCCTCCATAGCAATTGATGGCTTGGGAATATTCAATGACATGCTTCATATTAAACCTATTCAATCTGCCTTCTTGGTGGAGCCAAATGATAAATATAAGATGATAATAGTTTATTGGATCTTTACTTTAGAAGGTGAGATAGGTGGTGTGACATTCGGCCCCCACTTTCTTCTTATAATCACTAAACATATTATAGTAGATGCTCTTGCTGATGATTAGTCAATTTATTTAATTTCTTTAAAAAGGACTGAGAATGTTCAAAGTTGCAGTGCCCGTAGATAGCAAATAGTTTCTCCACGTAATTATAAAAATACATCTGATTGAAAATGATCAGAAATGCTGAAAGATTTTCCAACCAAATTTGTATACCTTTAATTTTCTTCAACTATTCATTTAAAATAATTTAGAAAAGGGAACCTTTATTATATTCAGCAAACCAGACTAAACTATATTTTTATATTAATATTTATAAGGTTAAGGACTGTAGTGAAAAAGACTAATTTAAATAGTTCAAAATTCATGGGTCAAATGCACACATACCAGCAGATATCACAGCTCAGACAGTCAAATCATGTACAGAGATACATAAAATATTTACAGACACAGATCTCCTGATGGTAAATTCACAAATCATTACAGTAATATCTTTTGTTCTAAAATTTAATAAAGTGCATAGACAGTTGCAAGCATTTGTAAATATCAACATCCACTCTACCTTCCCACAATGAAACTGATTTCCCCCTTTCAGAAGCTACAGAAAAGTGTTTCTTATGGCCAGGGTAAGTACAGTGCACATATTTCAAATGAGCAATGAGGGATTTGCAAATCCTGTTTTTTTTATTCAATACAAACTACCAGGTCCTTCATCCTGAAAAGAAAATTCTCTTTGACTCACCATGACCTTGGTTATTTCTTTCTATGAACCTGAAGTATATTCCTCTGAACTTCTTTTAATTATCCCAACCCTTTTGTATCTGATTGATCTCAATGCCCACCTGTTACTCCACTTCTTATCCCTACTCGCCTTTTTCTACATCAGGGGCCTCATGTATAATATCTTGCTTGGATTCTAACTAAAATGGAGTATGCCCAAAAAATTGAGTTTTTAAAACCCTTCATATGTATGCCACAGGAAATGTCATGTTCCTTTATACATCTCATATCAACTTTTAATTATGTATTTTAAACTCCCTGTCACCTCCCACATGTAACCATGTATGGCTTAACAAATGTCATTTTTGAATATTCATGACCAATGTACCATATAAATTTGGCCATGTTCCTGAGTGACATCTTTATTTTCAAACCATAGGAGAACACAGAAAATGAAACTTCTGTGAATGTGAACTTGAAGTATTACTGACATTTACTGACAGTTTAAGGAGTGGCCAGGGTGGGCCTAACCATAACCCACCACAGATGCACTATGTACCTAAAAATAAAGTCTCAAATGAAGGATATTTGTTCCTCAATTTTTAATACCTCAGTTAATGTAAATATTTTAATGAACGAATTTGGCTCAGTAGTACTGCTGTCTCATTGTAAGGAGTCTGGGTGTTGCACTCTTGGTGCTCCCTGCATGGAGTTTGCGCAGGATCTGTGTAGGCTTGCTCAGAGTACTCTAGTTTCCTCTCACATTCTAAACACATGCAGGTTAGGTGAACTGGCGATGCTAAATCACACCTTGATGTGTGTTTGTTTTTAATCCGTGATAGGCTGGCACCATGTTCAGAGGTAGTAATTGCCTGTGCACGTTGCTTACTTGCTTGCTTACTGGGTTAGAATATGTACAAATGTACAAATACCATAATCCTTCCTGACAAAAGCAACTCCCAGTTGTACGTCACCAATCTTTAAAACTGAGAAATACTGAGCACAATTTCAATAGCAGGTTAATTCACTGTTTCAGATTTAGCTGGAGAGAGGTTATTTTAACTTGAATATGTTGTATGCAGTATATTCCTCTTTTACAGACCTGAAAGACGCTCCTGGTGACTAAGAGATCCTTGGTAGTCAGCATGAGTGAGTGAAACAGATTGCGTATGGCTGTGGCTTATGCCTGCCTACACCTGGCGTGGCTGTCTGAGCACATGTCCATCTCACATCATACATAATCCTGTTGCAAAATACTTAAAACACAAAAATGTGATGAAGAGGAAATATGCTCCACTTTTCAAATTAGTTAACTCACCTGAATGCGTACATTTTCTAACTTCCTAAAATAAAGTTTACTTTGCCACAGTTGAAATACACAAAGTTAAAAACACATTTTCTGTCAGTTAAATATTTTTAATAGTATTTTTGTCCTTTATCGTGATGATGACTGATTTAAAAGCTGATTTAGACATCCCAGAGGCACCCTCATGGAGTTGTGTGCTGATATAAAGAGACCATCACAAAGAAGTCACATAATCTCTGTTCGATTACAGGTTTTAACAATCAGGTTTAGAAATTAAACATCAGAATGTGATGGACACATCACTAAAATGCACAATGAAACAAGATTTTTTTTTTCACTTCATTGTCCTGCTCTCTGGAGTTGCTAAAATGCCAACATCAAAAATGTCTATGTATTACTTACAAATAGTAAAAACTTTCCATAACTTTAAGTCTATTTCCACACCAAGTTCAGGTTTAATACATTCTAACTTTTGTGTAAGAAATGACTTACACGTATTTTAGATTGTAGGCAAGTTTTATACATGAGGCCCCTAGACTAGAGTGACTACCTATTTTTTGAATCTCTAATCCCAAATCATCTGTTAAAGTTATTCCTCCATTCATCACACACATGATTAATTATCTTAATTAATAATTCTGTTTCTCTTGCTTCACTCCAGTTTGCAAAGATTGTTTTCATTTTCAGGAGGCCAAACATTGACTCTTCTTTTCTAGGATATTATCATCAAAAATCTTGGAACATATTGTATATATTCAACCTAATTAACATCTCTTACAACTGTTTGAATATTTCCACTCAGGATCTTCACTTCACTACAGCGTTAAGGCATCTCATTTTCACTGTAGGTGACTTCCTCCATACTTTTGTCTGCAACACAGTTCCTGAATGTACTTCTAAGGCCATGGATCCATGCAGTGTCTTATGTTTAGAGGCATATCAAACTCTCTACAGCTTTTCTGTGGTGTACAGCAAAGATGAGTGCCTGTCCCACTTAATTTTAATATCTATATATTACCTCTGAGCATTTGATTGACCAGCACTACCTCATGATCCATAATATGCAAAAAATGCCAGGCCTCACAGGTTCAAAACAACTCTTCGTACCACTTAGACATACATCAGTTCACCACTGTCTTCCATGAAATGAATGTATAAATGTCTGCTGTGTTTATAAATGTGAATATAAGCTTATCTGCACTATTTCAGATGAGAACCTCAACTGAAATCAAAAAAGCTTTTCTTGCTTCTTAGAACTTTGTCCCTGCAAATTTTTCCCTGCAGCTACCAGGATGTCTTTCGGCCAACTTAACAACATTTCTAGAGCTTCATCCTTCTTTTCTCCTCCTCTCACATAGATCAATGCAATTCGTTTTTTGTTGGTCTTCCTGCTTAAAGTATTAAGGTATTAAAGCTTGTTAAACAGGCCACTTCTTGAGTTCCTATGTGGATCAATCATAATTAACATCTTACTCTTCAAAACCTTTGGCCATGACTTACAAAGCCAATGATTTCAGTGTTTCCAGTTATCATTATTACTTGTCTTAAACCAAGCTAACAGCCACTTTAAATTCTCTGAGACTGGTCCTTACACCATTCCTTTTTTCCCTTTTTTAGTTTTTATAAAATTACATTACAATAAGTTGGATACAGAGCAGCTGCAAAATACACAGTATATTTTAAATAAAATTTAACACCATCCCCACCCATTGAAGCATCTAAAACAGAGGCACAGCATGCTTATTAAAGGGCAACATTAAACAATTCTTGCCATAGTTAAAGTAGCTTTCTAATTTTTAAAAAGACATTCTTTATTGCCCTGTGATTTTGGGGTGGATTAGGATTTTTCCAATTATATAAAATGTAACTTGGTTTAGTGTTGTGGATTTTAATTTTTATATATATTTTTTTGCCCACAAAAACAAAAATTAACTTAATCTTACAAGGACAGTTAACATCATAGTGCTTTATCTTCCGGAATTGTATCACCTTAAAACAAATATTATGATCAAGATGGACAGGATGAATTTAACACTTAAGGAGGTAATTAACATCAACGCATCTCCTTTTCCTGAAGTGTACCTCACTTTTAAAACATCTGTGCTGCCCCTAGGACAATAATCACAAAATTGGTTTATAGCTTGGGAAAAGAAGGAATTCAGACATACTTAAAAGATCAAAGACTGTAAGCAAAGTTATTCATTATATGGACAGCCAGCCAATCAAATGTGTGTATCATCATATGTTCCAGAGTCCCACATGGAATTTTAAAATAGATATGTCTTGGCTGAGAGTGATGTCAGAAGTGGGCGAGGCAATGTCAGGAGAAGGCGAGAGACGTGTGACCGTTTTCATCTGATCGTCAGCTAAAGCATCTCATGAACGATATCTATTGCTAGATCAAAAGTTGCCCAAGGGCATTCATATTTGGCATCTCTAGCTTCTTTGTGAGCTTTTTCTAAAGAATATATGCTCGTATACTGTATCCAGACTATGGTATTACATTTTCTTTTATACTATCCTCTACTGGTATTATTGTTCTTTAATAAATACTAATTTGCTGTTAACTTTCTATACTTTGTCTGTATATCTGGAGTGATTTAAGTGATAAGGTAAATATTTAGAGCACCTGGAGCAGTAAGGAAATGCCATATGATCCATACTGCTAGGCTTTGTTGGGATGAGGATGAGAGCTCTATCCAATAGTGAACAGTGCATTAAAGTAAGACATCAGTGGTTGATAAATGGCCATAGCCAAGGATGTTGAGACTTTGTATATTTAAATATATTCTTGGAGACCAAAATAATATTTAGGTCTGAGATATATCTAAACCATTGCATGTTGTTTGTGCCAATGATAAGCAAGTCTCTTGGAGTACTAGGTCAGCATTTCTCAACCTTTAAGTATTTGTGACTCGAGTTTTCATAACAGTTTTAATTGCGCCCCCCTAACGTTTTTTTGAAAGGAGCCCACTAATACCAATTTGTTCTTTTTTAATAAATAATATATCGTATATGCATATTTTATTATAAATACTTAACTTTTATCGACATTTATCTAACTCTATATTTATTTTTCTAGTATCAGAATGTAGTTTAAGTTAATTTGTTTTGGTTTCAATAGATGTATTTTTCATATTTTCGATTCTTGTTTTCTTTTTTTCACATCTTCGCGCCCCCCTTTTTGTTACTTCGCACCCCCCCTAGGGGGGCCCGCCCCACAGTTTGACAACCACTGTACTAGGTAATGATGGACTGTGCATGTGTTATTCAAAGATATAAAGTGCGACATCTAGATTGTAATTCTGTTTCAAAATTTATAGATACTTTGAGTAAGTCGAGTGTAATTGTGGAAAACCATTTAGATCAGTTAACATCAAATGTAAACGTGGAAAACAATTTAGATCAGCTAACATCACATTATAATTTGACCTTCAGAGATGCTCTGGACACAGTGGCTCCCCTTAAAACAAAAGTGATCAAAGCATATAGAAACTCTCCCTGGTTTAATGAAAAGACTCAAGCTCTTAAATTAGAGTGTCGAAAACTGGAGCGCAGATGGAGAACAACAAAGCTACATGTCTTTCAAATAGCATGGACAGAGAGTGTTAATAAATATAAAAAAGCTCTCTTTAAAGCTCGCTTAGAATACTATTCTACAATAACAGATATCAATAATAAAAATCCTTGGGTATTATTTAGAACAGTGGCTAAATTAACAAATGGAAATTCAGATCTACATTGCAAAATACCAACTGTTATTAACAGTACAGACTTTATGAACTTCTTCAATGAGAAAATTAAAAATATAAGAACCCATATCTCAGCATCACAGTGCAAACCAAATACTAGCTTAGCAGACCCGGCCTCATATTGCATTCAGCATGTTAGTAATTTTAATCCTGTAACTGAACAAGAAGTCTTAACTTTAATTTCTAAAATGAAGCCCACTACTTGTTCCCTAGATCCAGTGCCAACAAAACTAGTAAAAAGTTCAATGGATGTTCTTGCAGTGCCTATTCTAAACATTATCAGTAGTTCATTATTGCATGGCACAGTACCTGATGCACTAAAAGTGTCAGTCATTAAACCATTACTTAAAAAGTCAGACCTAGACCCACACATACTAAATAATTATAGTCCTATTTCAAATTTACCCTTTCTCTCTAAAATACTAGAAATATTAGTTGCCAGTCAGCTTCAGTCACACCTTATGCATTACAATTTATTTGAGAAATTCCAGTCTGGTTTCCGCACTGGTCATAGTACAGAAACGGCACTAACGCGGGTTGTAAATGGCATTCTGATATCCTCTGATGAAGGAAACTCGACTGTAATTATGTTATATGGTGTCCTGAAGGGCTCAGTACTGGGACCTTTACTATTCTCAATTTACATGCTTCCACTGGGATCTATCATTAGGAAGCATAATGTTAATTTTCACTCGTATGCAGATGACACCCAGTTATACCTTTCATTTAGATCAAATGAAGTTTCTCTGATGTTGTCTTTAATTAGTTGTGTTAGTGAATTAAAGAAGTGGATGGATGAGAACTACTTGTCTTTAAACACAGATAAAACAGAGATGTGAATTGTTGGAGGGAATGACGCTGATCATAACAATATTCTGTCATCATTTAACTCAATTGGAATCACCATTAATTTTACTGAATCAGCCCGCAATCTAGGAGTTATCTTTGACTCTAGCAAGTCATTTAAAGCGCATATTACAAAGCTGTCCAAATCATGTTTCTTCCATCTTAAAAATGTTGGGAAATTAAGGCTCTTTCTAAATAAACAGGATTCTGAGAAATTAATTCATGCATTTATTTCTAGTAGGATTGACTACTGCAATGCAGTGTTCACTGGATGTTCAAACTGTTCTTTATGCAGTCTTCAGTTAATCCAAAATGCTGCTGCAAGAATTATTACAAGAACAAGAAAATACAAGCACATAACTCCAGTTCTTAAATCCTTACACTGGCTCCCGGTTAAGTTTAGAGCAGATTTCAAAATCCTTCTTTTAACATATAAAGCATTAAATGGCCAAGGTCTGGCTTACTTGTCTGAACTTATCATGACGTACAAACCTGAGCACACATTAAGATTTCAAGATGCCGGTCTGCTTATGATTCCAAGAATTAATAAAATAACAGAGGAAGGTCGAGCTTTTAGTTACAGGGCCCCTAAACTGTGGAATGGTCTGCCTGCTACTATAAGAGATGCCCCTTCGGTCTCAACTTTTAAATCCTGGCTGAAGACTCACTACTTCAGTTTAGCATATCCTGACTACAGCTGCTGATTAACTGTACAGACTGCATCTCTGTTGTTAGTCATTAGCACTAAAACATACTGTAAGTAACATGATAGTTATAATTGGATACTAACCCTCACCTATTCTGTTTCTCTTCTCGGTACTCAAATGTGGCACTTGGTGTCACGGCCCACCTGCCAAATTGTTTTGCCTGCCTAAGGTAAAGTCATCCCTGATGGAGGATCGCAGGAATCATGGGAAAGAGGGGTCCTTTCATCAAATTAGTGCTATTTCAGCTATGGAATGGCCAAATGGGGGAGGCAGCTTAATGAATGAGGTCTCCAGTACTCTAAACAAATCCAAATCATATTATGTGATATCATCTACTGTTAAATTCTGCTCCGTACTTCTAAAATTTTTATTTTTATACTGTATTGAGGATTTGTTCTGTTTTGTGTATTGTATTGTATTGACCCCCTTCTTTTTGACTCCCACTGCACGCCCAACCTACCTGGAAAGGGGTCTCTTTTTGAACTGCCTTTCCCAAGGTTTCTTCCATTTTTTCCCTACAAGGGTTTTTTTGGGAGTTTTTTCTTGTCTTCTTAGACAGTCAAGGCTGGGGGGCTGTCAAGAGGCAGGACCTGTTAAAGCCCATTGCGGCACTTCTTGTGTGATTTTTGGCTATACAAAAAATAAATTGTATTGTATTGTATTCATACGGCACTTCTGTGTACTAAAGTCAAATGTCACTAAATGTCACTGTCCTGCTCCACTGACAGACTGAGGAGATCGTTCCTCCCCCACACTATGCAACTCTTCAATTTCACTCGGGGGGGTAAACATTAACATTATACAAAGCTACTGCCTGTTATACCTGCATTTTTATCACTCTTTAATTTAATATTGTTTTTATCAGTATGCTGCTGCTGAAGTATGTGAATTTCCCCTTGGGATTAATAAAGTATCTGTCTAAAGTGGTAGAGAATAATGGGCTGTGTATGCGTCATTCATACAGTACCTTTGTGGTTAGAGTCTGTGTATACAGTATGTGTAGATTAGGTGTGTGTGTGTTAATCTTAAGGTATGAGAGTAGACCAACCCGGTAACGAACCTGGTGAATACACTTATCCCTGAAGAAAATAAGTAAAGGATTACTAGAGAGGAATACCACAATAATACATTTGTGTAAACATTGTAGTATCACAACAGAGTTTTGAGTATGCAATATTTTCCATCTTTTAATGCTCTAAATTTTACATGAAGATGACCAGAAATAACAATGCCTCCAATATTGTTATGACAGCTAGGCAAATATTTATCAACAATATGGTCTGCGTATGGGACAATCTTAAAATATATAAAACAAAGTGAGGTGGGTGTGAGATGACATTGTTTATGATTAGGGTTGTGAGTTTCATTCTTTAACTGAAATTCTGACTGAAAGGTCTCTTTATCCAATTTAACGTTCTAGTTGTAAGATATGTCAGACTTGCTGACCACAGTTGTTGCTGTACCATTTCAGTTTAAATGCCAAAAGTGTGCTTCCTGATGGATTTTGGTGCTAATTAAAGGGTTAACAGGTACGGCTATTTCACTTGCAATCCTTGCCTTTTTTTTCATTCCACATTCTGTCATGGTACATAAAACATAACACATCAGACAGATGTGTTTTTTTCACTTGGTGCATTCCTGTTTTTTCATTGCTGCATTAAATACATTGCACATCTGGGTAATTGCTCAATGCTTCTCAGCTTTCATGTACACACTCCCACCCTTATGACTAAAGGTAAAATTTGATTTTTGAGTGAGACGCAGACTGGTTGCTGGGTACGTCACAAGTTGTAACTGACATCATGGAAGCATGCCACCAACTGCATCATTAAAAGTAGGCAAATAAAGGCTATGGTTAAAAATTGTAGTAAAAGGCACCTAATGTGAAATAGCCTTTTCCCAACAGTGTCTTAAATCATCTGCAGGTGATCTTTTGAAAGTGAGTGATTGAGTGTAGAAATACTGTTGATATCTTCATTATTGTAAAATAGTAATGTTTATACCACTGATACTGCAGACTGATCAGAAAATTCTAAAAGCTATCTTAACAGATTTCTGACGTGCACATCACAGAAAAGAAATAGCTGCTGGAAGATTTTATTTGAGGCATAAATATTTGAAGGATACCACTGTAAAGATCTTCCACATGTTGAATCCTTGCAAGTTAAGGTTCATGTCAAGCACATGAGTTTTTGACTCATGGGTTCCCATGTAGGTAAACACAGGGGGACGACTGAGGGTGTAACAGAGGTACTAACCACTCTACTGTTTCCATCTTTAGAATGGTGCAACATCCACCACACAACTCTTACGTAATTTCCAGGAGAACACTATTGGCTCTGCCTCTTTCACCATCTTGGCCATGTAAGTGACATTTTGACAAAAAGTCAGTGTTCAGTTTAGAACTAGCTGCCTAAGGGGTTGGACTTCACAGCAGCATAACCCTTTGAACTTTGGCTGAAAATTGCACAAATTCTTTGTTCTGGAATAGAATACCTTACTTTTTCATTCTTTAATTTTTGGATATTAAATGGGGCTTCCTTTGGATCCCTAACTCTTTACCTTCTTTTGTTTGATTTCTTTGCTATGGTAAGAATAGATGATTACCATTCATGGGCACAACTGAAATTAGCATCACAGAATTGGAATTTTCAGCAGCGTTGAAAACACTTTAAGTGAATGTTGAATCATTGACATATAAAAAGATACTGTCTGCTTGAACAGGATTTCAATTCTTTAGCTAACCAACCTGGCACAGCTTGATTTCTTTCTGCCTACTTCTGAAGTCTCATAATACATTAATTTGTGACTCAGTAGAAAAACAAAAAAGTTATGAAATGTTATATGCTCCTCTGTTTTAAATCTGTGTAATTTTAATTTCAAAATCTGTGGTGTCTTTGAATTCCAAATGAGTGTAATTACAATTATGTCAACATTGTAAGTGAGTATTTTAAAATGTACACTATACAGAAACATTCTTAAAAAGATACAGAAACTTTAACCTTATATTCACTTTGACAATTTAATTTTCCTGTGAAAGGTATAAAGAAAAGGTGACCATATACAGTCATATGAAAAAGTTTGGGAACCCCTCTCAGCCTGCATAATAATTTAATCTACTTTCAACAAAAAAGATAACCGTGGTATGTCTTTCATTTCCTAGGAACATCTGAGTACTGGGGTGTTTTCCGAACAAAGATTTTTAGTGAAGCAGTATGTAGTTGTATGAAATTAAATCAAATGTGAAAAACTGTCTGTGCACAAATTTGGGCACCCTTGTAATTTTGCTGATTTGAATGCATTTAACTTGCTCAATTCTGATTACTTGCAACACCAGATTGGTTGGATTAGCTTGTTAAGCTTTGAACTTCATAGACAGGTGTGTCCAATCATGAGAAGAGTTATTTAATGTGGTCAATTGCAAGTTGTGCTTCCCTTTGACTCTCCTCTGAAGAGTGACAGCATGGGATCCTCAAAACAACTCTCAAAAGATCTGAAAACAAACATTGTTCAGTATCATGGTTTAGGAGAAGGCTACAAAAAGCTATCTCAGAGGTTTAAACTGTCAGTTTCAACAGTAAGGAATGTAATCAGGAAATGGAAGGCCACAGGCACAGTTGCTGTTAAACCCAGGTGTGGCAGGCCAAGAAAAATACAGGAGCGGTATATGTGCAGGATTATGAGAATGGTTACAGACAACCCACAGATCACCTCCAAAGACCTGCAAGAACATCTTGCTGCAGATGATGTATCTGTACATCATTCTACAATTCAGCACAATTTACACAAAGAATATCTGTATGGCAGGTTGATGAGAAAGAAGCCCTTTTTTCACTCAAGCCACAGAGTTGCTTGTTGTATGCAAATGCTCATTTAGACAAGCCAGATTCATTTTGGAACATAGTGCTTTGGACTGATGAGACAAAAATTGAGTTATTTGGTCATAACAAAAAGCTCTTCGCATGGTGGAAGAAGAACACTGCATTCCAAGAAAAACACCTACTACCTACTGTCAAATTTGGTGGAGGTTCCATCATGCTGTGGGGCTGTGTGGCTAGTTCAGGGACTGGGGCCCTTGTTAAAGTCGAGGGTCAGATGAATTCAATCCAATATCAACAAATTCTTCAGGATAATGTTCAAGCATCAGTCACAATTGAAGTTACGCAGGGGTTGGATTCCAACAAGACAATGACCCAAAACACAGTTCAAAATCTACAAAGGCATTCATGCAGAGGGAGAAATACAATGTTCTGGAATGGCCATCACAGTCCCCTGACTTGAATATCATTGAAAATTTATGGGATGATTGAAGCAGGCTGTCCATGCTCGGCAAGTATCAAATTTAACTGAACTGGAGAGATTTTACATGGAAGAATGGTCAAAAATACCTCCATCCAGAATCCAGACACTCGTCAAAGGCTATATGAGGTGTCTACAGGCTGCTATATTTGCAAAGGAGGTTCAACTAAGTATTGATGTAATATCTCTGTTGTGGTGCCTAAATTTATGCACCTGTCTAATTTTGTTATGATGCATATTGCATATTTTCTGTTAATCCAATAAACTTAATGTCACTGCTGAAATACTACTGTTTCCATAAGGCATGTCATATATTAAAAGGAAGTTGCTACTTTAAAAGCTCAGCCAATGGTAAACAAAAATCCAAAGAATTAAGAGGGGTTCCCAAACAGTTTCATATGACTCTATTAACATCTACTCACTTTCCATCAGGGTCCAGACTTTTAGTATTTAAATGGATCATTACATTTATTGTAATAGTGATTCCTATGTTTTTGAACAGTTGTGAGACAGTTAAAGAAAACTAATGAAATTTAAGCTGATGTACAAAGGCTCAGAATTGGAATAATTTGCTATGAGGGTCAGTCCAATAACGGACTATAGGTATCAGGCCTTCACATGACAATAAACTTGACTTGGCCTTCTCACAATTCCAAAGTCTGATTATGTAGCTCAATTGCAATGCTTTTTGTAGGTGACTCCAGGGGTGAGGTTGACAAAGTAGTGCTTTATGCTCACTTGCAAAGTGGCTACTTAAGAGGGGTTTTGGGAAATGCACAAAAGTACCTTGTACATTGCATATTTGCACCCTAAAGTTGCTGAACAATTGCTACAATTCATTGTTTTCAAGAAATGTAGCATGGTGTGATAGTGCCTTCTTGTCAGCTGTCATTCCCACCCACTTTTTGAAACTCCTGGCCATTCATAAATCACTTTTTTAGAAGCTTGTTCAAAGTATGTTTAAAATTTCACCTCTTATCTTTTGAGTTTTACTGGTTACAAATCTGTTTATATTACCTATTCTAAATGTTCACTCCCAACTATACTGATATGGATTCTTTTATCTTGTATATCTCACTCCACATTCCCAAGCATACATAGTAGCAGAAACATATATAAAAAAAGTGTCAGTTTAGTTTTCATCCACCTAATTGCCATAGGGATTTCGAAACAGTGTGATTGGGTAGTGCAGCAGTCAGTGTTCATACTGCAAATCTCCAGGGACGTCTGGTGGGGATGGGAAAAGTGGATTGTTGTTATTTACTTTACAGCCATGAAGGAATAAATGTATTTATAAAACACAAAAAAACTTGATGAATTCTGCCTGCGTTTCTGGTCAGTTTCATGAAAGTTCATATATGGACTTAGGGTTTAATAACAAATGGTGGTCAGTAAAATGTGTAGTTTTTTATGCAAAAGAAGAAAAGATAACACATTGTGTAATTCATTATATTTTATGCTATGCAGCCTCATAATTTATTTATTCACTTTTTTTTTTGTAAGTAATGAGTAATGTATTTTAGTTACTTTTAAAAGTAATGTTCCCCAACACTGTTTTGGGATGCTGGAATTAAAATGCAATACCTGAAAAAAAAATCCACAGAAATGTGCAAAGAAAGTGCTGACTCATAAAATGCAGTGGTCAGACCATGATTCAAATCCATGAACCCGGAATTGTAAGATATCAGTGGTAGCCCGACAGTTCTTCTCACGCTCGTTCTGTAATGGGCCATGCTTATTTCTGGCCAGTTCACTTATGGGGTTTCATTATGCTGGATACTTTCAATAGATAATTATTTTAGTGGATGTGAAAAGGCATATGATATGGTTGAATATAAAAAAGAAAAATTTTAAATATACTTTGATCTAAAGACTGTACTTACAGGGCGTCCCAAAAGAGAGAGTGATCCACTCCGTGAAGGTTTTGTTTTCTTTTTCTTGTCATTCAGATTTCTCTTACTTCTTTTATCCTGTACATATGGAAATAATTATTAAGGTAACATTCAAAACTTTGTCTTGAATACTGCTCCAAATGTTTAATTAAAGTTTAAATGATTTGTTATTTAGAGATTCCTTTCTACTTTTAACAATTATTGTAAGGTTAATTAGAAGGCATGTGTTTTTCAATCAGTTTTAATAGGGCCAGAAAACAACTTCAGTGTGTGTGATAGGATTTGTTAATTTCTTCCAGAATGATGAATGTTGTTTTCCTAGAACTCCAGCTAGCACAAAAGTTTCTAAGTTCTTCATTCATCTTATTTTAATTAAAAAAAAATGGTTAACTAGGTAAAATGTTGTCTTTCAAACTGCAACAAACAAAAGGCAAGCATGAGAGTGACAATGTAACCCAAACAGGAGTTGCTAATTTAAACCTCACCATCCAATATCAGTTGTAATAAACATTTCCAAAGAAATAAAACCTCAACTGTTTCAGAAAGTAAAACAAGTTTGCCAATTGTCTTATAAAGATAAAATAAATTCTGAATAGAACTTCCTGAACTGACATATTAAGCACAATTCCAAGAAACAGTAACATGTTCATTTAAGCTATTTAATTTTTTCAGCTCGTTCAGCACTTTCTGCACCTTCCAAATGGCTGCCTTGAGCACACAGTGTCAGAAGACACAAAACTCCACTCACCGCATCTTGTTTGGAGGCATAATAATCTCTTTCTGAAATACTTCAAGAGACCGAGCACTAAAGTGGACTGCTGGAGTGATTTATGCTATGTTACCAATTTATTAACACAAGGTCACATTATCTTTACAATATGCATTAGTTTTACCGTTTTCCCTTGTATAATCATTTCTGATTTTTTTTTATCTTTAGGTCCTTTTGCAACGTATTAGAAACAATACCCTTAATCATCCATTAATGACATTGTTTCTACAAACAGTGTGATATATTTCAGATCTGTCATTTAAGATATTTGAATTAATCAAACTTCTTTATGTTGACACATATTTGACTAATAGATTCAGTATCTGTCACCACTTTAGTAAAGCCTGTCATAAACCATCCAGGTTTATTTTATTTAGTCCACTGATTTTTAACATGAAACAAATAATCTGACCCAGTTCCAATAGTGATGAATAAAGCAAACTGAGGCTTTACTGGGGAAACAAAAAAAAAGTATGCCTGCTTTGCTTCTGTGTCCTGCAGAAATCTAGTCAAAGGTCTCTCTGCAAAGGTGAAGCAGCATGTAAAGCATTCTTACTCCCTAAAAGCCTTTATAGTTTCCTCACTGACTACTATTAGATAACATACAATTTGCTTGTTGCATTATTATTGGGGGCAATACAGCGGTCCGGTGACTAGCCGTTGCTCCCGCACAGCTTTAGAAGACTTGATATTCTGTAAATCCAAATATGGTCACAGCCTGTGTAGAACTGAATCATTTTCTTAGTATTTAGTTTTATTCAGATACTGTGTAACACTGACATGTTTTGAAGGCATAAAGTATAATAACAGAGGAAATATTTAACCAAAAATTCACAAAAAAGGAGCTTAAATGTGTTTTGATTGTCAAATGTAAATGTATCCCAGCTCGATCATTTCCCTTTTTCCTTTTGTGGTTCTGTATAAGAATTAAATGAGCATACCATAAAATGTACAACTCAAAAACTATTGCATTATTTAGTTTCTAATTTCAAAGTTTTCTCATTTCTTATTCTTCATTTGAAGTGGTTCAGACAATTAATAGCATAATAAAAACACTAAGTTATTTTACCAATGTGTATGTTTTTCTTTTGTAAGTAATGAGTAATATATCTTAGTTGCTTTTAAAAGTAATGTTCCCCAACACTGTTTTGGGATGCTGGAATTAAAATGCAATACCTGAAAAAAAAATCCACAGAAATGTGCAAAGAAAGTGCTGACTCATAAAATGCAGTGGTCAGGCCATGATTCGAATCCATGACCCTGGAATTGTAAGATACCAGTGGTAGCCTGACAGTTTGTCTGCCTGGGGGGTTGCAAACTGGGAATCCTGAGCTGGTTCGTTGTGAAGTGGGTGCAGCAATGCGCTGTACCAGTGCATGCTCCCCAACTTGACTTGTATATTATTTTGTGCTAGAAAACAGTCACAGTTCAATTCTATAAAAAAAAGTCCACCTTGATAAAAATGGACAACTGCATGTACATTTTTTTCACTTTACTTTTCTTCATTTTGAGAGACAGTTGTCTGATAAACACTGGATTTTAGGTTTGGGTCAGCTTGGACTGCTGTAATTTCAAAACTTGAATTAGACCGTTTTTCTGTCTCCATTCAAAGGTTCATACCCTTGAATCCACATTTTCTAGTAGAGGATTACAAGAAGTTGCAAGGAACTTTCATGGTTTATTTTTCTTGTATTCCATGTTTTATTCTGCATTACCAAATTTAGTGTCCTGTATTCTTTGCATTTCACCTTTGACTGTAGTTTTAGTGATGCCATCAGAATGATTAATGAGTGCAGGAAAACATCAGTGTTGTATTCATGCTACCAAGAACATCTAGCAAATCCTAACTTTATCTCTTGTTGACCTTAGATATCTTCCGCAACAGATTATAATAACTGGTGGTAATTATTGTTAAGTGCATTTAAGACTAAAGCCAGTCATGGGAATCCGGGAAGAAAACACTAAGTTGAAGTTAAAAAATGGATGACATAGTAGGACAACTTAGGTATTAGCTTAGCAAATGGTCTTCAGTGACTGATTTATCTCCACTCGATTCCCAAACAATTCTGGCTACAATAATTGCTATTAAGTTCTTATTTCAGTACATGTTTTAATCATTAATATAAACTGATGCCAAATGTTAAGCTTAAAGGAAAAGAACAGCCATGCCAACAAGTAATCAACAAACAGCAGAGTACAACAGTGGTGTCAAAGCAGGCACAGTGTATTCTTTTCTTTTTTTTTGTATCTTTGCTGTCATTCTCTAACCCCAACCAAATTCTACTCAGATGGTGTTGGTAGCAGTTGGCTGAAGAACACTACAATCTCAAGACTGGACAAACAACCTGATGGAGGGATTCCGGTTCTTTCAGATGCTTGTAGATCAAAGAAGGACATACTAGCTGGCAAAAACTCACAGGTCCATAGATCCATCCTTCCAGGTGTAGACAGGCTTTTTTAACAGATATTTAGATCCCTTAATATGAACAGGAATTTATGAGCTATGCTTTATTTATTGAATACAATGAAAGGACTTACACACTATTTTTCTATATTGTCTCCTGCCACTGTAATACAGTTGTTCCACTGCTCAGGAAGCTTCTTAATCCCCGAAGAGTAGAAGTCTTTTGACTGCATGTTGACCCATTCTTGCACAGCGTCAATAACCTCCTCATTCGGCTTGAATTCCTTTCCTCCTAAAAATTCCTTAAGTGGACCAAAGAGACGATAGTCCCTCTCTGAATGACTTGCACCAATCATACACTCTAGACTGACAGAGACACTCCTCAACAAACTGTTTTTTTAAGTGTCGAACAAATCTGAGATGGAATGACTCCCTCATTTGTCAAAAATTGTATAATAATGCATACCGTAACAGTACTGTGTAGCTCCTTGATTACAACTGACAGGAATAGGGGAAAGAGCAGCTAGCACTACTAATGACAAGTTCATATATGTGCGTGTTTGTCCAATGAGTCAGGTCTACCTTGCACTATTTATAAGAACAGAGCATGAAAATTCCTGTTTATAATTGAACACCCCTCATATATGGAAGCTCCACAATATATTAACTTTAGTTAATGCATTTCTCTTTTTTTAAAATCAGTTTACTCCTTTCTATTTTAACAGGATAAAGTTTCATGACTAAGGTCTGAGGAAGCCTTGGGATTGTTCTGGGATAGTGAATTCAACAATTCATTTGTTTCTTCAGTCATCACATTTTTGTCCAACCAGGCCACTGTAAGATGAAGTGGAATAAGCTGTTCAGAACAGAGATCCACCTCCAGCTAATTTGCAGGAAAAATGAAGCAAACTGGAGTGGACCTGGACAGGCATCCCAGTGTTCTTTTACATGGGCATGCAAAGGGATCTCCAGAGAGGATTTTAACACTGTTCTGTATAAATTATCTTTTAAAAAATCAGATCTGTAGCTATACTTAAGTTTTTTTTTTCAGGTTTTAATGCCACAACGTTTCAGGTGCTGGTAGCATAAATGAAAAATGTTAAGGAAACTGGGGTAAGGGGTACATCAGGAAAGCTTATTTCTGTTCTATATTAAATAGAAAGAAGTTGTGCATTTTAATACATTTTTGTTTACACTGACACCAGGAAGTGCTAACTTGTTTCATGTTGGTTGCATGCATTTAAGGATTTGCACATGTAACACTACTACTTCTTTAGCTACTCCACTTTCAGCTGCTCATTTAGTCCATGTTCTAATAAATTCAAGCTGTTCTAAAGACAAATGTAGAAACATACTGGCTATTAGTTGTTCCTAATAAACTGGCCACTTAGTTATGATGACCTGATAAAACGATTTTGTCAAACTTTGTTTCATAATCTATTTTTCTCACTTTCCTTTTAGCTCCTAAGCAATCTTGGTACTAATTATGACATTAATTTTAGCTGAAATAAATATACTAATTCCTTCAAATGCATACATAAGCATAAAAAAAACATCTTGATGTGACCCTGCATTCACCAATGCACCTGTTTTGTACATCTGCCTTTTATTATTATGTGCTCATGATTAGCTAGAGCCTACACTAAAACACCAAACTGGGCTCTCTTAGTTCTGGTAATAGTCCCCTCATGACGCATCCCACTGGGGCTTCCAGGATGTAAACTCACCTTCTCACCTGTCCACACCATGTGGAGTGTAGAAAAAAATAACAATCTCATAGTCAAACCAAAAGAGAAAAAAATTAGGCCTGTGACTGTGAGGGTGTCTCTTCTTTATAGCAGGCTTGCTCCGTCATGAACTCTGTTACACTGGCACAATGAAGGAACCATCTGAAAGCACACTCTCACATGCAAGTCTGTCTCATGTAGTTAGTCAACCTGATTGTTTGACTTTACTTTGTTGCAGAACTACTGCCAGAGTCTCCAAAGTTAACCAGGCGAACATTGTCCAATATTTTTGTGTAAGAAATTCTTGATTGAAGGCATGGGATTAACATGGAAACTATCACAGAATGCCTTTGTGATCTTTCAGATATAATGTTATTTTCTGTATGTGTATACGTTTGACAGCCGCTCTGTTAACAAAGAACTTTGTCATATATTAGTCAAAATGAATGTATTCTTTGTAAAAAATGTGTTGCTGCACTGTTGCTATCTTCTTTTTATCAAACACTGTCTTGGCATCTGTACTATTGCATACATCTTCTAAACATTTGAAGGCCTTCATTTCAAAACCTTGAAAGGCTGAAGTCTGTCACAAATGAAGTATCAGCATGAAGCACAAAAGTGATATTATAGATTAAATGAATATAGTAATAGTTTATTATTTATTATAGTTTGTTTAACGGAGTCATCAACATGTATGAAATCGCTTTATACAATGGGTTCTACATTTCAAATATGTAAGGTCAGTTCCCATTACTTGTATTACACTTTATACAATAATAATTTATTTATATATTATGGCTATAGGGTAAGCAGCATCCCAATGGGACACTTTCAATGAAGTAGGGTATAGTTATTTTTTAAAATTAGTAGATAGATGGTTGATGAGCTTTTAGCATATTGCTGCACCACTTACAAATTATGGAATGTTGTAATAGAACTTGAAATGTTGGAATCTTTTAATGATTAGTTCTGCATTATGGCAACATATTAAAATTTACGTCACATTTTCTCTGTTTGAATCTTTATAGTTCTGAGGAGGATGCTATACATAAACTGTATACAGCAGTTAAAATTAAAATTAATTCAAAAGAAGTTAATTAGGAGCAAAAACAGGTCACTCATTAAGAAAAGGGTTAGAATGAAAACCTGCAGCCACTGGGGCTCTTTAGGACCGGAGTTGGAGACCTCTGGTATACAGATTGCCACAGATTATATGATTCCCATTACATGATTCCCAATCATAGAATTCTATGTTAATTACTATAAATGAGGTAAATAAATGTTAAACCTGTAATAAAAATGTAATATAAAAATGATCAGAATTACACATATAACACAAGTAAATTGAACATCAACAAGCATAAATAAGAAAGCTAATAAATCAAATATCATATATAGCACAAAGTTTGTGGTGGTAATAGTTCATCTGGTATAGTGGATGAAATAAGCTGTCATTTTATAAATGCAATATGGAGGTGAAATTGGAACAGTCCTAAATAATAGAAAAGCAGTTCAATCAGACCTGTGACATATAAGTGAGTTACAGCTAACCCTGGCAGCTTCTTTTACTCGGCTATTAAAGGTCAAGTATTGTACCATTTCACAGCAGGCCATGTTTCCTTTTCATCTGCAAGTGTCATGAACTGCTTCATAAAGAAATTTTTTATCAACTCTGACATCTTTCTCTGGGTTGAATTGTTTTGTGTTTCAGGATCTTTCCTTCAGTTTCTCTATGCTATTGCTCACCTACGACTAGCTTGTGGTGTGCAGTGGTGACTGAGGACATCCCCTGCAGATACTCTCCAGTGGCCATGAAGTAAGAGAAGGCACATACAGTAAATACTATTTAAGACAGGTATATAAATCACACTGGATCATAGACAGTGCAATGAAATACCTATAAAGGAATATTTTAACACTAAATACTGTAGATACATTTTTGCAGCTATTGTAATATTTATGTCACTTCTGGTTGCAACTTTAGTGAAAATGCAAAATTCTCACATGCTTATTGTAATTTATTCTATGAGTAAATTTACTTTTATGACATCAGTATCATTTTACTCAGTGGTCTTTAACACTGGAGGAACTAAATATACACTTTTTTTTAAAAAAATAAGAGAACACTTAAATCACATATCAGATCTCAATACATGAAATGTTCAAGTGGAGTTTTTTTTTCTGAGTAATACTGTGTAATTTATTGGGAAGAAAATAAAATCACCAACCCATTGAGGGCTGGATTCAACATCACACCAAAAATTAAAGTCAAAAATTGAAATCACAGGCTAAGCCAACTTGCATGAATTTTATCACGGCAACACATAATGTGACTCAGTAGTGTGTATGGCCCAATGTGCCTGTGTGCACTCACAACAAAATCTGGGCATACTCCTGCAGTAGACGGCGGATGATGCCCTGAGGCATCTCCTTCCAGACCTGGATCAGGTCATCAGTGAGCTCCTGGAAAGTCTGTGGCGCTACATGGCAGCATCAGATGCACCAATACATATGTCACAGAGGTTCTTAATTGGATTCAGGTCTGGGGAATGTGTAGGCTAGTCAAAGGCATCAATGCCTTCATGATCTAGGAACTACCTATAAACTCTGGCAAAATGAGGCTTGGCATTGTCCTGCACCAGGAGGAAACTAGGGCACACTGCATCAGTATAAGGTCTGACACTGGCTCTGAAGATTTCATCCTGGTACCTAACAACAGTCAGGATACCGTTGCCTAGCTTGTGGAGGTCTGTGAGACTCGTCAAGGATATACCTCCACAGACCTTCATTGATCCTCCGCCAAACCAGTGATGCTGGATGATGTTGCAGGCTGCATCATGTTCACCACTGTGTCTCCAGACTCTGTCATATCTGTCACATGTGCTCAGTGTGAACCTGCTGTCATCTGTGAAGAGAACAGGGCGCCAATGGTGGAGCTACCAATTGTGGTATTCTCTGGCAAATGCAAATCAATCTGCACTATGATGGCCTGTGAGCACGGGTCCCTCTAGAAGACATCGTGCCCTCATGCCACCCTCATGGAGTCTGTTTCTGACAGGTAAACCAGTAGCCAGCTGGAGGTCATTTTGTTGGGATCTGGCACAAAGGCAAAATTGGCAAAACACCTCACACAAAGGAGCAGATACTGGTTCTGCTGCTAGGTTGAATGCCCTTGTACAGCCCTCGTGTAATGGCCCATCTCCTACATGCTCTTCAGACTGTGCAGGGAGACACAGCAAACCTTCTTGTGTCAGCATGTATGGATGTGCCATCCTGGAGGAGCTGGACTACCTGTGCAACCTGAATCGGCTGCAGGTACTGCCTCATGCTACAAGTAGTGACAAGGACACTATCAAAATGCAAAGCTGGAAAAAAATATGAAGGGAGAAATTATATATACAGTGCATCCGGAAAGTATTCACAGCGCATCACTTTTTCCACATTTTGTTATGTTACAGCCTTATTCCAAAATGGATTAAATTAATTTTTTTCCTCAGAATTCTACACACAACACCCCATAATGACAACGTGAAAAAAGTTTACTTGAGGTTTTTGCAAATTTATTAAAAATAAAAAATCTGAGATATCACATGTACATAAGTATTCGCAGCCTTTGCTCAATACTTTGTCGATGCACCTTTGGCAGCAATTACAGCCTCAAGTCTTTTTGAATATGATGCCACATGCTTGGGACACCTATCCTTGGCCAGTTTCGCCCATTCCTCTTTGCAGCACCTCTCAAGCTCCATCAGGTTGGATGGGAAGTGTCAATGCACAGCCATTTTAAGATCTCTCCAGAGATGTTCAATCGGATTCAAGTCTGGGCTCTGGCTGGGCCACTCAAAGACATTCACAGAGTTGTCCTGAAGCCACTCCTTTGATATGGCTGTGTGCTTAGGGTCGTTGTCCTGCTGAAAGATGAACCGTCGCCCCAGTTTGAGGTCAAGAGCGCTCTGGAGCAGGTTGTCATCCAGGATGTCTCTGTACATTGCTGCAGTCATCTTTCCCTTTATCCTGACTAGTCTCCCAGTTCCTGCTGCTGAAAAACATCCCCACAGCATGATGCTGTCACCACCATGCTTCACTGTAGGGATGGTATTGGCCTGGTGATGAGCGGTGCCTGGTTTCCTCCAAACGTGACGCCTGGCATTCACACCAAAGAGTTCAATCTTTGTCTCATCAGACCAGAGAATTTTCTTTCTCATGGTCTGAGAGTCCTTCAGGTGCCTTTTGGCAAACTCCAGGCAGGCTGCCATGTGCCTTTTACTAAGGAGTGGCTTCCGACTGGCCACTCTACCATACACGCCTGATTGGTGGATTTCTGCAGAGATGGTTGTCCTTCTGGAAGGTTCTCCTTTCTCCACAGAGGACCTCTGGAGCTCTGACAGAGTGACCGTCAGGTTCTTGGTCACCTACCTCCCGATCGCTCAGTTTAGATGGCCGGCCAGCTCTAGGAAGAGCCCTGGTGCTTTCGAACTTCTTCCACTTACGGATGATGGAGGCCACTGTGCTCATTGGGACCTTCACAGCAGCAGGAATTTTTCTGTAACCTTCCCCAGATATGTGCCTTGAGACAATCCTGTCTCGGAGGTCTACAGACAATTCCTTTGACTTCATGCTTGGTTTGTGCTCTGACATGAACTGTCAACTGTGGGACCTTATATAGACAGGTGTGTGCCTTTCCAAATCAAGTCCAATCAACTGAATTTACCACAGGTGGACTCCAGTTAAGCTGCAGAAACATCTCAAGGATGATCAGAGGAAACAGGATGTACCTGAGCTCAATTTTGAGCTTCATGGCAAAGGCTGTGAATACTTATGTACATGTGCTTTCTCAATTTTTTTATCTTTAATAAATTTGCAAAAATCTCAAACTTTTTTCACGTTGTCATTATGGGGTGTTGAGTGTAGAAGTCTGAGAAAAAAAAATGAATTTAATCCATTTTGGAATAAGGCTGTAACATAACAAAATGTGGAAAAAGTGATTAACTGTGAATACTTTCCGGATGCACTGTATATATATATATATATATATATATTTTGTCACGCACGCAGGCGCGAGTTAGGGAGCTGTGGAACGATCCAAAACGTAACGCGACAGCATATGCCAGACGGGAATGGCGGGGTACTAACCTCTCTTTCTTTATCTCTGCAGAAAGAAAGATGCAACACCGCCATGAATCCTCCTGAACATGGTCTATCAACACGACACTTCCGCCTTCCCTCTGTCTCACCCCGATGATGTCAGCAGTCCCAGCATCCATCTCGGTTCTTTCCCATCAGCCTATTCGTCCATTTCCGGTCCCCCTTCATAAATGTTCCCCCCATCCGCCATGATAGTGGAGGGTGTTATGAAACTGTTGTATTTTGCAAGTACTTTTCTGCACTTTTCTACAGTATACGGGGCCGGAAAACTCCAAACCTTTAAGTGCGTTTTGTGCTTTCTTTACAATATATATATATATATATATATATATATATATATATATATATATATATATATATATATATATATATAAATACAGTGGAACCTCGGTTCACGAACGTCTCGGTACACGTACAAATCGGTTTATGACCAAACTGTTGCCTTGGTTCACAACCACACACTCGGTATAAAAACAAGCCAGTTTTCCTTTCGGTTTGTGCGCACCAATGATTTCCGCACGTGTTGCATTGTTCTCGGTCAGACGTGCGTGCTTGCACGTGCGTGCATGCTTTCGCAGAGAACTCTTTGTGCTCTATTTCATTTCCCTTCCAGTTTGTATGCGCCGATTACTGTATTTAAGCACGTGTTCAGCCTCTTCCTGCTCATTGTTCTTAGTCAGACATGCGTGCTTTACCTGTGAACTCTTTGTGCTCTACAGTATTTCGTGTGCTTTTGCAGTTAACCATGGCTTCTAAGCACTGTAACCTCCTCTCCACCCAGTTCCTCCTCACTTCATGCCAGAACTCAACTCATGCAAGGTTAGTTTTCTTGGTGGTTTATGGTTAGTTTTTGTATTATGGATTTTTCAAATGTTCATTTTTCGGTTCATAGCGTGAATTGTTGCAATGTTACTTTTCTTGGTTGTTTATTAAGCTACGGATTTTTCAAATGTTCCTTTTTTCCCTGTGCTTAAAACTCATTAAAAAAAAGTGTTTACAGTGATCGGTTCGTATCGCTATAGCGCGAACTCTTGCAATGTTAGTTTTCTCTGTTATTCAATGTTTTTGCATTTAGTTTACTATTACGATGTGCATTCTATGGTGTAATTAACTATATTTGTGCTTAACAATCTTTAAAAAAATATATTTACATACAGTTTGTACGGTCTGGAACGGATTAATTGTATTTAGATACAATCCTATGGGGGAACTTGCTTCGGTTCATGACCAAATTGGTTTACGACCAGAGTTTTGGAACGAATTATGGTTGTGAACCGAGGTTCCACTGTATATACAGTGTATATTTTTTTTGCATGTGTTTTTTAACCATTGCCATTTTATGGCTCTGTTGTTGTGATGTGACGGCCCATTGGAAGTTGCATGTCATGAAGTCATCAATGTGATAGTTTATAAGCTGGTAGTGCTCTAATGTGCTTTCTTTGTTAAACATTGACTTAGGGGTTTTTCTATTACATCTTTGACTTTTGATAACAATCATGATTTAGTCAGTTTGGTCCTGACAGCTCAATAGGCTTCTGATACTGAATGTTTATTAACTTACATATTCATCTCTTGGCCCCTGACTTTTCAGCCTTCATGGCCTGACATATTTCCACTCTTTGGTAGAACAGTAAAACTCATCAATATCTCTTTTTCATCAGTTTTCTGTTATTTGAAAATATCACTGCGTAACTTTGGAAAAGAAAGTGTTATGTGGAAGCTTATAACCAGTAGATAGTGAGATACAGTATTGAGATTAATGACAATCAATTTGGAAGAGATCAGTTTAATTACTGATTCATCTTGCACCAAAACACACATCAGAAAAAGAAATCTTCTCCTTTCTTTAACTTAATTATCTGCTCCTGATTCTGTGAAAGGCCTTATGTTCAGTTACCATAAGAGTACTGAAAGTATTTGTTTTTATACAGTTCTTTGACTATTTTCTGTAACTTTTATTCTTTGTAGAAATATTATTTCTTTTTCTTAATTGGGGTTTTGCAGACTGTATTCTATTTTTGGCTAAGAATATGTGGGTGTCCACTTGCTGATGTATTGAACAGATTATATAATCAGTATACATATTTTCATTATTTCAGATGATAAACAAGACTAGGCATGATAATATAAGAACATTAAAGACTACTTACTGGGAGGCTCAGAGGAGAGAATGACCCACTGTGAGAAGGAGGCTTTTGTTTTTTCTTTTTTTGGTTATCGACCTGTCTCTTCACCCTTTTGTCCTGAAAGTATATGGGAATGAAAACTGTTATGGAAATGTAACTAATATTTGCAACTGGAAGATTACTTTGACTCTTATTATACTTCTGACTTTAAGGTTAACTGTTGCCTTTGTTGTCTTCCTTTTAATTGGAGTTTCTATTGTTTCCAGAGATCCAAGACGATCACAACATTGTGATGTCGAGACGTGGTCATGTTGTGGTTTGAATATAGTCTGTGGTTTTGGCAGACATGTTTAGATCATCAGCTCTTCTGATGTTTTCTTTTTTGGAAAGCATTTCACAATTTTTTTTTTCTTTCTTTTCTTTTCTTTCTTTCAGTAGATTTTACATTTTTTTTAAGATTTTGCATCTATTTCTTGTGCTCCTGTTTGTTTGTTCAGCTTTTTTTTCAGCTCAGTGGTGTTTATACCCATTATGGGTTACTTTATATAGACAGGTACCCACAATAACTTTGCAGATTCAGGAGTTGGATAAGCTTTTGTGAGCTCAGAATAACATTTTACAAAACTGAACGTTTTTTGTAGAACAACTGCAAGTAATGCTAAACAGAGAAAGACAAATGCAGTTTGACTAAAGAAATTCTGTCAAAACTAACAGGAATAGCAAAATATGTAAGAAAAGCTGTTTACATTTTCAAAGGCCTGAAGTTTCCCCAAAAGGAAATCTCATAAAAGTTACAAGATTGCAGATACTCTTATGTCTAGGTTATCAATTTAAAAAGATCTCATATTTCAAGTTAAGACAGAGATGCTAAACTTTTGGTAAAAAAGGAATTTAATAATTAATAACAAACCATCACAATTATGAAAAACCAGCTGCAATTATATATACATTCAAAACAAGAACAGCAAGGTCAATTTACAAACATGTTTGATTTCATATTTACATTTACAAATTTACAATTACCCAAATTATTTTTTTAAATCATATTTTGTATTAGCACAAGGGCTTCCAACATGTTTTACTTGGGCATAAGAGTTTCCACATAGTAAGAGACTAAGAAACATAAATAGATCAAGTAATTTCCTCTTTGCCTTCATGGTGTTATAAATTAAAATATCCAAAGTCAGTAAATGTATAATATCCATACTAAAGGCTGAAATCTTTGTATTCTTTCTCATTTTCCAACTAGACCACCATGTTTCAGGACTACAGATGTTGCTGTTCTTTTTTTTATCTTTTACTGAATTTATTAAAAGCATATAATGTTCCATGGGGCGGCACGGTGGCGCAGTGGGTAGCGCTGTTGCCTCGCAGTTGGGAGATCTGGGGACCTGGGTTCGATTCCCGGGTCCTCCCTGCGTGGAGTTTGCATGTTCTCCCCGTGTCTGCGTGGGTTTCCTCCGGGCGCTCCGGTTTCCTCCCACATTCCAAAGACATGCTGGTTAGGTGGATTGGCGATTCTAAATTGGCCCTAGTGTGTGCTTGGTGTGTGGGTGTGTTTGTGTGTGTCCTGCGGTGGGTTGGCACCCTGCCCAGGATTGTTTCCTGCCTTGTGCCCTGTGTTGGCTGGGATTGGCTCCGGCAGACCCCCGTGACCCTGTGCTTGGATTCAGCGGGTTGGAAAATGGATGGATGGATGGATAATGTTCCATATAATCAAGTCAAAGTTAACAAAACTAATCCCATATGTTTTCCAAACATTAAAAACTGTGTATGGTGGAAAAAGGTGATTATTATGTAGAGGTGCCACAGATAAAATATTCTCTAACTTGAAGTGCTTCCTACATTGGTTCCATATTCTGAGTGAATGAAAGACAACTGGGTTGTTAGTACATTGACGATACCTTGTATTTATTGGTGTACAAAGCAAGGAATATAAAGAAAAAAAAGATTTGATTTCTATTGCGGACCAAGCTAATTTGTGTTTATCTATGTGTGTCAATGTCCAGGTTCTTACAGCTTGTATATTTGCTGCCCAGTAATAGAACTGAAATTTAGGTAGAGCCTAACTTTGTAGGGTAGCCCTTTGGATGCATGGATGTTTCAAATTCCAAATAAATGAAGTTATGATTGAATCTAGTTTCTTAAAAATGATTTGTTAATGTACAGTATATGGGGATGTTTTGAAATAGAAATAGAAGCTTAGGGAGGATATTCATCTTGATAAGATGGAGGGTAAACCATCTATCCATGTCTTGTTTAAGTTTTTCTAAGCAGACAGCAAAATTTTGTTGAGAAAGAGCTTTATACTGTATTTACTTGTGATGCTTACTCCTAGGAATACGGTATAAACTGATCTACAATGATAAAAGGGAATGTGTCCAATCTAATGTTGTTTGCTAGAGAATTCACTGGAAAAAGCACACTTTTGTTCAAATTAATTTTGAGTCTAGATATCTTTTGAAATTCTACTAGTGCAGTTAAGGCTGCAGGCACTGAATTTTGTGTGTCTGATATATACAGTACCACATCAACTGCATATAGTGATATTTTCTGTTCAAGTTCTTCTCTGAAAATCCCCTTTACCTCTGATGCCTTTTGTAAGTGAACAGCCAATGGCTCAATGGAGATTTGAAATGGCAGTGGTGATAAGGGGCATCCTTGTCTGGTAGCACGGTCTAGTTTGAAGTAGTCTGAAATAATATTGGTAATACAAACTGAAGCTTCTGGACTGGTATACAGTAGTTTGATCCATGCGTATATGTTCGGGACAAACCCAAATTTATGCCATGTGGTGAGCAGGTAGCCCCATTCAACAATATCAAATGTTTTTTCTGAATCCAAAGATAATAAGATCTCCAGAGTGTTAGACTTTATGGGTTGTAGTGCCTCATCAGGATACCTGAATAATGGATGGGCTGGGGGAGATACTGTCTTCAGGGCTTTATCTCCCCCAGGATGATAGAGGGTAGCCCCCCTGGATTGCTACAGCACCACGGATTCCTGCAGGGCATGCTGGGAGCTATGGTTTGTGACAGCACTATTGGGTTCCGTGGGTGCCACCAAAGGTGCTGCAGAGCCTGCACAACCCTACTACATTGAGTTTCCACCAATCCTATAAAAGGAGCCAGCTGCCACTACACTGGGATCCAGAGTCAGGAGGAAGTGGACGAAGCTTGAGGGAGGAGTGAAGGTGGAAGAAAAAGAGAGAAAGAAGAGTGAGAGAAAAGTACTGTGGTGAATTGTGCTTTGTACTGTGCTGTATAAGGTGTGGAGCGAAGGAAAAGAGCTACCCCACTGAAATAAAGCCTCTGTTATGATGGGACTTGTGCCTCTGTCTGTCATGTTGGGTGTTTGGAGAGCTGTACGTCCCCTGGTGTCCACAGGGTGAATGTATTACATTAAATAGGCATCAAAGATTGGAAGCTAAGTGTCTGCCTTTGAGAAATCCAGTTTGGTCTTGTGATATTACCGAAGGCACCACTTTCTCAATCCTTCTAACTAGAACTTTGGAGAGTATCTCGACATCATTATTCAGAAGTGAGATTGATATGTATTTCTTAGGAAAAACATTAATTAGATTAGATTATTTATTTATAAAAGCACATTTAAAACAACAGAGGATGCACCAAAGTACTGTACAAAAAAGCATTAAAATAAACACAATACAAACAATCATGCAAAAACAGATTAATAAAAGAACCAATTATAACATCCACCACAATCCCATCATACACAATGAAAGACAGAAGAAAACAAGTAGGTCTTAAGACAACTTTTAAAAATCTTGATAGAGGATGAAGACCTGATGTGCAGGGGCAAGTCATTCCAAAGCCTAGGAGCAACAACTGAAAAAGCTCGGTCTCCCCTTTACTTCATATCTTGGCACTACAAGGAGCAGTACTTGGTAAAAAGTTTGAGTTAAAAATGTATTGCCTCTGGCTTCTATAAATGTTGCTAATAAAAGGGGAGCTAACTTAATTGAAAATGTTTTATAAGAACCAGCAGGGTAGCCATCAGGACCTGGGGCCTCATGTATAACGCCGTGCGTAGAACTCACACTATAACATGGCGTAAGCACAAAAGCGGGATTGTGCGTACGCACAGAAAAATCCAGATGCAGGAATCTGTGCGCACGCAAAATTTCACGTTCTTCCACTACATAAATCCCGATCCGCGTGAAAAGTAACGCACGTGCACGCGCCTTCTGTCCCTCCCCAACTCCTCCCAGAATTACGCCTCTTTGAATATGCAAATCAATATAAATAGCCTTCTGTGAAAAGACAATGGGAAAAGCACAGGGGAAAATATAAGAATTTCAGCGAATACCAAGTGGAGGCAAAGGAAAAACGTACTATTTGTTGGTGTAAACAGTGGTATAATCAACAAAAGAAAGTTGATCGAGTGACAGAGTGTCGGAAAAACTCGAAAGATCAAATTCACAAAGTCGCACAGTGCCCGAAATAAAAAAGAAATCACATATCAAAGTCGCTGTGAAAAGGCGAGTCGTAGCCCACCGTCTGAGTGTCATATGAAAGCGTATTAGGGTACAAACAAAAAACATAGGCACACAGTGGGAAAAAAGCACGAAATGTCAACTTTAATCTCGAAATTTCCACTTTAATCACATAGTTTATTTTGCCATTAAAGTAGAACATCATAAACTTCATCTTAAAATCGTTTATTTTACTAGTTCCTCAAGTAGCATGTTAAAGTCTTTTTTCTGTATTTGATCTTCTATGTGCTCTGTGTGTGTGAATCACTACATGCTTCCGTTCTTTCTCTTTCTCCGACAGGACACAGAATGCATTACATTCGAGATATTACAGCTCTCTGAATAATTAAAATACTGAGATGTATACGTGATATCATTTTCATGATGATAGGAATGAAAGCATGTTATTAAACATGGGAACACGGTGGCGCAGTGATTGTTCATATCTCACGCAAGAGGCTTGCGGTGCCATGTGCGACTTTCGATGAAATAATTTATTACAGAAGTACTGTCTCTTTCAAACGTACTAACCTCCAATTCCTGTCCATACTTTTCTTTCTCCAATCGCCACACAATCAGCTCTGCAATAGACGTTAAGCCATTTGTAAGCTTAGAACGCCAATTCTTCAAAACTTTTAAGGAACATTGAAATATCTTCGTAGTACATGTTTAATTATTCTATTCGTCTATCCTTCCAGTGTCGCGTCAGCACCAGAAAGAATACAGCGCAAGGCAGGAGCTATCCTTGAACTAACTATACGCTGCGGCACCGTGTCCTCACATGTTTAATTATTAACAATACAGATTATTTAAATGAAGTTAAAGTTTTATCTGTATACTATAAGCAACATATTTTGCTGCATTTCATCTTAAAAATGATACTGTCATCATACGCGCTTTATAAAGTAGCACAGGTTGTGCAATATTATAACTGTAGTGTAAGTTTACAGTGAGGTGATTGTACTTATAAGTACAAACAGTTCTACAAGGAGCACTTGATGGACTGATTGAGTGCGTTTATAGTTATTGGGATGAAACTGTTTCTGAAACGCGAGTGAGAGTACTGTAATATGGAAAAAGATGATCCGCAGTGGCAACCCTTAACGGGAACAGCAAAAAGAAGAACAAGATGCAGTGAGAGTAACAACGCTAAAGCAGTTATGGTATTTGGAATACTATGGCTATTCCCTGGCCCATTATATTGCTACATGTTAATTACGATCAGATGCATTACACTAATAAACAATATGCAGTTAATTTCAGTGTATTTATAAAGCCGCGTCAGGAATGTGGAGCTAAGAAAGAAAGGATGAGCACACAGGAACAGTAGTTTGACCATTCTGTGGACCATTATATTGTTACAGGTTAATTACAATCAGATGCATTAAATTTATGAACGATATGCGGTTAATTTCAGTGTATTTAATAAAGCCGCCTTCGTGGATGTGGATCTAAGAAAGAAAGGGTTATCACACAGGAACAGTAGCACTGCTTTGACGCTGGGTGCCGCCAGTCTGCAAAACCGAGCGGAGAAATTGCGTACGCCAAGGTATGAGTTACCGTGGAAATGTGCGAGGCTTTACGCCAAGTTTAGGTTTTATACATCGCGATTTGAGCGTGGAAAGGTTCGTACGCAACATTTCTGTGCGTACGCACCGTTTATACATGAGGCCCCTGGTGCTTTCCTGCTCTGAAGTGAGTTTATAGCATTGAGGTTTGTAGAGGTTTGTCCAAGTCCTCTCAATGAGAGTATCTAGCTGTGGTAATGTATCTTCTGTTCTTTGTTATACTGATTTTTTATTCTTTGATTGCCTCCATCGCCCTTTCAGTTATAATATAAAGTGATTATATGTAAAAATTTTGTGTACCTTTTATATGCTCTGTTGCATATTTGGGTTCTCATTTATTTAATGGTATTGTACAACTCTCCTCAGGATATTTGGTCTTAAAAAGCTCCAAATAATTTAATTGATAAAGATTATTAGCACATCAGCACTTGACTTTAATTTAGTGATTTTTAGTAAAGTGTTTCAGAATACTGTGACATCTTATATTATTGGTCATTTTTATTTTGAGTACTTCATCCTGTGCATGTATTTATATATTATCTAAAATCTTTAATAGGATGCAAATACTGTAGTTTGTTCATATTTTTAGATCCTAGTTTATACCTGGTTCTGATATAGGGGTAGTAGTCCTCAAAGATGTGATCCTTGATCAATGACAGGATAAATTTAAAAGAATATCAACTTTAGTGTGAATATTATGGCTTTACTGGTTTTGGGCCACTTGATAAGTACCGAGTAAAATATAACACCATGAAGCTAAGGAGAAACTCGCTGATCTGATTTGTTAGACTGTTAATATGTGTAAGCCTTTGTGCACAAGTAACAATTTTGGAAGCCCTTGTTCTCAAATAAATAAAATTCTTTAAAAAGTTGTGGCTGGGTAATTGTTAACTTGTAACATTTAATATGAAATGAGGGCTTTTTGCAAACTGATTTCCCTATTCGTTGTTTTGAAAAAGAAACATGCCTTTTTAAATTTAATATATAAAGTAAACTTCAAAAAATGTTTACAGGACCCTGTAAATTCTACTTCACTAATCCTTATTCAATTTGTTTGTATATAGCAATATAGCAAATATATATTCAAAACTATACATGTGTGCAAATAGTTTAAACAAATGCAAAATAACATGCCACAATGCAGAATAATAAGACAGTATGCAACATGATTCCATACATATGCACATATACACATAAATGTGCATATAAATTGTGCAATGGAAAAACATGAATATTCTTACATAGTATTATCAGAAAGTACTTACACTAGCAGATAATTCTTGATCACTCAAACCAGAAAAAATTCCTGGCCTTGGTTTCTTTTTGGGCTGTCCGTTATCCTGAAGGTTCCTCTTGGCTCTCTGAATCAAAAATTGTTTTTTTAAGCATAACTTTTTCTATGACATTCCATAATCTGATTTTTATTGTATTATGATTTTAAAAGATGACCCATTCTATCTTAAGGAGTTATCTTTGAGTCATTCATAAAGTGTAGTTCTTTCTCTCAGTTACCTTGGTATTTCAGATGGGTAAGGAATTCGTCTTTGATTGTATAGAAGTAAAAATTAATCTTTCAAGCTATTTGTTATTATTTGTTTAAACTTTCACATATTTTTTCTTTAACAGATAAACACCAACATAGGCCTCTATCAAACTCTGACAGTGTAGATTATTCATAAAAAACATTATCCTTGATTTTCTAATTATACATAAGATGAACTAATGCAGAAACATGTTTTATCTTACTTATCAATATGTTTGGAATCCAAGCCAGTTCTGTCCCTGGTTTGAATGTGCCAGCATTTGGCTTTGGTAGATTGTTGGCGAGAATGAGAAATTTCTTGATAATTTTATATTAAAGAATCCAAGATATTAATAAAAACTCATCAGCTGACAAATCAGTTGTCAATCAATATTGTTCTGCTGAGATAAAATTTGGCAAGACCTAAGCCAATCAAAATGACATGCACCAGGAGCTGAGATCGTAAACATAGTCAGAAGCAAGCAGGGAAACAAAGTAACATATCAAAACTGATTTCACAAGCCAAGACTAATTTTAAACAACCTAAACTCACTAACATTTTTTCTTATCCAAATTCAAATATAGGGACTATAATGGCACCTACTTAAAAAGCATTGACACAATGATGCCACTTTCAGTAGCCACATAGTAGCAACAAAGTGTCATTGCCAACAACAATTTGCCATGAAAAAAACAAGGTACAAATAAAATAATGTCACCAAAATAATGTTAAATAAAAAATAAATAAAAATAACTGCAAAACTGAATTGCACAGTTCAAAAATCCTAAATCATGACAAGTATAGATATCAACTTTGCAAATAGGAGGAGAAGTAGCATTCGGATTTTGATACTTTTCTAGCAAAGAGAACATACCTGCTGGTTGCTGAATCTAAAATTTAGGCAAATCATAAAAAATAAATAAATACCCTGCTCTGCCTTCGATGAAAGACATGGCAGATTTTTTAAAAAACAAGCCAAGGATTAGGAAATAAAGTCAAAAATCTTCAAACCATAAGACAGATAAATGTCAAAACCAGAAAAGCCAAAATAGCTGATCCTAATTGCTAACCCAATTCAAAGTCAAAAAGCAGGTGAAAAGATCTGAATCCCAAGTTCTTAAAGTTGCTGGCAACTATGAAGAAAAAATTACAAACATCATTGTATTGAACGGTGGACAGTAAATGATGTAATGTGGAAAACGCATGGTTGCATTGCTGCATCATTGCTACAATGAAAATAACCATGGCAGCTAACATGAAACACATAATTGTGACCAAAAACAAACAACAAAATAGTGATGTGGGAATTTCATAAATAAAATGAAAAATCATTTTCATAATACTAAAATTGTGCTTAAAACACATAAAAAGCTTAAAAAATATTCTAAGTGTTCAAAACATTAAAATAATGACACATTCACATAGATTGTCTTAACAATCTTGAGTCACAAATAAACATTATACTTGGAATTTTCAACTGAACATACATATGGTAAAATACATTTTAGATATTTTATTTATATTTATATTCTATTTCAAATTTTGTAGTCAAATGGAATTTTCCTTAAATACATGTATTTTGTTTTCAGCTCACTTTCAGAGGAAGAACTCGGCTTGATTAAAACCAAATATGGAAATCTAAAGCACTATATAAAAAAGAAAAAAAAACTTCATTACATGTTTACTGTCTGCTGGATTTCACCTTTGTCAAAAATCTGCTCAGAACAATGCTGTTTTCAGGATGTCTTTCCAGGTTATAAAGGTGATATGATATAACAGTATTTCCAAAACATACTTCCTACTTACTGTACTTAAAGGTTTATAGCAGCCTTTACTTGTAATTAACATTCTGTAAAATTCATTCATATCTGCTTGACATGTTAGCACTCTAGATAGCTACAGGCACAATTTGAGAATTAAAATGGAACTGCTTAATAACAGAAACAAACAATTTCTCTTTAGGGACAGAAAACTAAGCCATTAGCTTTCAGCTTTCAAAACTCTTAATTAAATATGGTGTACCTTGAATTCCCTAGGAATCTTCTCTTTGCAGGACAGAAGAATAACATTGTCTTTAAGTTCTGAACCCAATGCGCTGCAGATTGTAGTCACCTGAACAGAAGGAATATATGAAAATGTGTAAGCCTTTTTTGGTAAAGGACATTCATATCTGCCTTTGACTTGCTTAACAATAGTTCATAATAATAATTATAATAAATGATGTTATAACTATTACCTACCATCATTTAGAAGAAGGCAGACTAAAGACTTTCTTTATGTGTAAATTAAGTAATCAATTAGCAAATACACCTTCATAAAGTGTAAAAAGCTAGATCTATCCATCCATCCATCCATTCTCCAACCCGCTGAATCCAAACACAGGGTCACGGGGGTCTACTGGAGCCAATCCCAGCCAACACAGGGCACAAGGCAGGAACCAATCCTGGGCAGGGTGCCAACCCACCGCAGCTAGATCCTCAAATGTTAAATATATTATCATCATCATCATCATTATTGTTTTTCCTGTTTCAGATATCAAGAGGACAGAAAAGAGATATACGCTTATATAATCCCTTCTGCATAGCACTGGTCTGGTTACACATGATGTGCTTGAAAGGTAAGGCATTAAATAAAATATTGTACAGTATATGAACATGTAGAAATGTAATCTTTTTAATCAAAAGCATTCCTTATATCCAGCAGCATTTATAATAACCAATAAGCGAAGCAAAGCGTTACAAGGATTAAACAGGCAAGATTTAATTAAGTTATGGGAGATATGAAAAATGTTATTATGTTATGTTATTATGGTTTTGAATTATGAATAACATTTTTTTTGCAACACTGTTTTATTTTATGCTCCTTTTTATTACAGTCTCTCTTTTTCATGGTCATGGATATTACGTTTAGAGTAACAATGCCCATTGCTGGTCATATGGATGTGGAATGTGCTGTCACCACATCTCCATTATAAGACATGGGAATGTACAGCAGCTTTGCAAGAATTTGCATAAAAATAAATGCACACTTCCATTAGTTGATTTTCAGGTTTTCAGGTCTTCAGGTTTTATCTTACGATTGTGTTCAGTTGTTAGGTGCTCTTATCTTTTTTGGATATGAATTCTGGTCCGTGTACTCGACTATTTTTGTATTTTACCTTTCATCAATGGAAAAACCTGCATAAGAAAAAAATTCCCTCAAACACTGAAAGGACCATGAAAACAATATTCTAAAAGAAGGTGTTAGAGTACTCAACTTCAATCTCTGTTTGGTTCCCCTTTTATCACAGCACTCAACCCAACAATTTATATATTATAAAAACAAGAAAATGAACAAAGCCAGCTAAAAATTAATATGTATTTTAAAAAAACAGCACAAATACCTATCAGAAGTAATAAAAAAAAAACAAAAAACAAAACAAAACAGTAACATACAGTATACAAGTATACATGAGGTGAGAACTATACAGAACACACAAATTGCCTCTCTATATCTAACTAAAAAGATTTAACTTTTGCCAATGACCTCATATAACTTTCCGTCCTCATATCACAATACCAAATGAAACAAATATAAATTGTGTACAACGAACAGTTTTATATTGAAAACACTGTTATGATGGTGGGATTAGAAGATCTTACCACTTTAGATAGTTGGTATCTTTGAGCTTGTCATGGCAATTCCTTCCATCAGACGAAATCTATTAAAAGGATCTTTGACTTGGCCTGATGAAACACTGTTTCTAGTTTCCTTCTTTTACCATCCACTTGTGATATCACACTGACATTCAATGATAATGAATTACTGTGATATCAGAAAGTTCTCCTTTCCTTATAAATCAAAGATGGACCATGCAAACAGAAATTTTCTCTTAATTTTAAATAAACCATTACATACACCTCACACCAGGAAACAATGAAGAACCTAAAAGCCAACACAATGCTTGTCACTTGTACTTTAAAAGCTGGAACACTTAATTTCACCTTTAGTGGTGGTATGCTCATGTGGATAAAAGAGTATTGGTGCCAGAAATACAAACTGTATAGAATAATTTTTATATATACTACTAATTACACCCCACTCCATTTCTAAGACAAGCCTTTTTGTCACCAAAAGTACAACTTGATTCACATGAGGTGAAAAGACAATTTTCTCTTGGGGATTAATAATGTACATCAAATCAAAAATCAAAAAAATGAGGCCTGAGATGTTTTATGGGAACAAAAGTCTAAAGGAGAATTGTTTGGCCTCAATTAAAAATATTATATTTGGAGAAATAATGCACTCTGACATAAAGGTTCATTACCTTTATGATGTGATTATATCTGGACCAAAATAGCCTTACAAAACTCAGGCAACTTTGTATTATGCCAGAAGATTCTACAGAAGAATATTTGGTCATCCAATTCATATTTGAGGCTAAATGAAAAATTTAATATGAAGCAAGGCACTGATTGTAAGAATACAAAGATCCACAAACAAAATGAAATATTTTAATAAATATAGCTGTTCTGTTTAATAACATCATAGGTAGTGCAAAAAAACAAAGTCTTTTTTAATTACTGAAATTTGATTTAATGATACAGAAATCACTTCTTTAATAAAGCCCATGCAAGGCTGTTGCACTTTTTGAACAAATAAAAAAATATTGGTCACAAAGAATGACATAGAAAGATATTTAATAGTGAACTACAAATTAGTCAAAAAAGATTTTAGACTTTTGTGGATCAAATATTAAAACAGAACTGAGCACAATTTTGTTACTGAACTACAGTATAGTACAGTACAGGCAGGCTCTATTGTTGGCATGGAGCTAGACGGGCGCTCAGCAGGCTCCTATCAATTATGGAGAATCCACTGCATCCACTGAACATTGTCATCTCCAGACAGAGGAGCAGCTTCAGCGACAGACTGCTGTCACTGTCCTGCTCCACTGACAGACTGAGGAGATCGTTCCTCCCCCAAACTATGCGACTCTTCAATTCCACCCGGGGGGGGTTGTTAAACATTAACATTATATAAAGTTATTGTCTGTTTTTACCTACATTATTATCAATCTTTAATTTAATATTGTTTTTTGTATCAGTAAGGTGCTGCTGGAGTATGTGAATTTCCCCTTGAGATTAATAAAGTATCTATCTATCTATCTATCTATCTATCTACAGACTTCCTGTCTTGATTCTAAAATCTGTGGTTACAGACAATTCAATTTTGCACTTATTTTTTGTCTACATGTTCATTTTGTACATTTTGGAATAGGTGTGCCCATGCCATTGTTAGTGACAACATACCGTTGCCACTGAGTGACAACCAGAACTTTTGAAAAGTGATATCATCAGAATGGACCCATTTAAGATGGCAGCACGCTGTTCCTGACTTTCAAGTTTCTGGTTAGTGTGAACTTTATTTAACTTAGAATTTGTGTGTGTTTTGGACCGTGTCTTTGGGCTTTGTTATTTTGATATGCAACCTGTTTTGGTTCTTGACCACCCAAAAAAAAAATCTTTTACCCAATTGTAGCAGAATACCATCTGTGGGGGGACCTGAGCCTATGTCAGCAGTGCTGGGTGCAAGGTAGCTCTGGACAGTTTACCAGTCCACTGCAAGGCACACTCATGCACACACATATAATTGTGGGTGTCCAATTAATCAAACATGTACAGTTAAGGGAGGAGATCCACACAAGTACAGGGAGAACATTCAAACTGCATGCAGACAATGACTGGCCATGGGATTCAAACTCAGGAAGGACAGGACAGCACTATCCATTGCACTACTTATTCCAATTAAACTTTGGTGGGGGCTGAAGCCAGTAGTAGTATCAGGCTCAATGTATGAACCAATCCTGAACAAGCCACAAGCCATGGCTGGATCTACCATCAGGGTGACTTGGGTGTACACCCCAGGGCCCTGCTCACAAAAGTGCCTTAGCACATCAGAGAAAAAACAGGAAAAGACCATGTTTTCACTAACACTTACAGCAATCCACTATCCAGCACATGCTCCTCATGATTCTAAAACTCTCCACTCAGACCTCAATAAAAAAACTAGTTTAATTAAAAAATATATATACAGTCCTGGTTGCTTCATATGGGCATCGTCTGCTGTGTAATATGTCACTTCAATGATGGGCCCTAAAAAATAAAAGGGCCACATGGATGGCCATTCAATACAAGAACCCAGTGTTGTAGGCTAAAGACATTTTTAACAAAAAAGATAAAAGCAAAATACACTGTATTGGCGAAGACTATACCTGACAGTTTCAAAAAGAAGTCTAAAATAATGACTTGAGAAAACATTTTGGACAGGCCATAAATATAGCAGTTGAGACTAATGAGAGTGACCTTATAACAGTCTGGACAGGAATATCACCAATTTTAGAAGCAATGTGCCGGCCAACACAGAAGTAAGCAAAAATCTGGAGGACAACAAGGTCAATGCAGGAAATAAAATGTACCAAACAATGCCAAACTAGGCCAGATGGTCTTTTATTTGGCAAACCAAAAACAGTCAGTTACAGACAAAGTGGCATAGGATTTTTAAAAATGATCATCAATTAAACATTTTTAATTTTGCTCTAAGAATAAAGATAATTTCCCACAGATGTGATGTTGCACTCATCATTCATTGTAACAGACTAATTAACAAAAAAGGATGGTGATTTTGACCTGATGTAAAACTTTGGATTTTTTTCTACTTTAATTGCTGTATTTGATTTATTACTGACAATCCATATGAGATGTTGATAGTGTGTGATTATACTTGGATGCCTAGTGTGGTAGTCAAGTGAGGGGATTCTTCCATGATGCACCAGGGTTGGGCCGGTTGTGATATTTTCGTTGTATAAACTTTCCCCCAAAACAGTCACTTGTATCTGAGATTGGACCAAATCTAACAACTCACTTTCCTTGATATTTTGATTACCGGTTATTGAAACAAAGATCTGTCTTTTGATTTTTGTTTTACAATTTGGTTCTGATGTTCTCTCTTTTTGACTCTCAGTTTTAACCCTTGCTTTGCCTTGACTCTGTACTTTGTTCTGTGGCACACTCCTATTTTTCATACTGACTGCCCTTTTAGCAGTCAACACACATGAAGATTAGGGGTAAGAAGCATTCCAATCACATTACATTCTATAAAAAAGTAAATATTGTAATTGGCACTGAGGTGGAAGAGATGCAGCGACATTATGCGGGTGAAGCAGTTTGAGCCCTTAGACAAACAGACATATTTATATTGTTACTCAAAACAAGAAAATTCCTTTCATCATCCCAGAGGACACCCTCAGTCAGCCTCTCCATCTCACCTGCTGCCACTGGAAATACAAGACCACGTGGTAACTGCGGCACTGCTATTTAAATAACTTGCTCAGCTGGGTGCCTGGCCCCTGGACAGTGCTCTGTGGAAAGCTGTAGAACAAATGGAATGCTTTTAGAGAATGCTAGTGGTGGAGCTACTTCCTTAGCTGCTGAGGTACCCTTATTAGCCTGCTGTAACTTCAGAACACCCAGGGCATGCCTAAGTAAGTCAACAAATTCATTTAGGACTGTTTTTTTCTTTCAGTATATGTCAAACTAGCCGTCCCCGTGGCTCTGCCCATGTAGTAATGAAACAGGACATTAAGGAGGGTCCCGCCTGGCTCCCTACTCCTGAGGTCACGCCTCCTCCTCGTATTAGTGCGAATATATTGCTCCTGCAGAGCAAACTATGATTCTTAGCACAATGAGACATGTCGCAAAAACAAAAAGAATGTTCAAGCAAATTCTAGAAAAACCCCCAATCTAAATTTGTTGAGTAGTTCTATAGTTCACTAGCTAAGCGGTGGTAAGGTACACACCCTGAGGCTGGTGCATGAGTGAGGAGGTATCCCGTCCCCCCTCCCATTGGCTCGCTGCATGTCTCTCGGATTCGCACAAATAAATCAGTACTGCAAGCGAACTATGATACATACCACAATGAGAAAAGTCACAAAATCAACCAGAATGTTCAAGCAAATTATAGAAATAACCCCGATCTAAATCAGTTAAGTAGCTCTCTTGTAAAAAGTGAACAGACAGTCAGATAGACAGACGTTGGATTTTATATATGTAGAGATATGCATCAAAGTACAAAGTAAGAAAAAAAAATAGAGAATATAATATCTGGTAATCACAAGGGGTGAGAATAAAAAAAAAGATTTGAAAAACACTAAGCACAGTGATTACATTAATGCCGACAAATATTTATTAATGTCAAATACTCATCCCTTGAAAATATAACCTTACTAACAAATGGCAACATAAAGTAAGACTATATTTCTTTCAGTAAGAATAAAAAAAGACCTCTCACCAATTTGTTAAATCATGTCAGAAACACATTTGTAGCAGTGACTATGGCAGATCATAGTAATAATTTGAATGCCTTCTTGTTCCTACTGTTGATGGCTCCTGCCACACCTCTTCATGTAGAGAGGCCATTTGATTTCATTTTGTTTGGCACAATTAACATGTAGTTGTGGAAAGAAATGCAATGCACTCCTAGCAGTCACTGAGTGAAATGTTTGCTTTAGTCTTAGGTATGTTCCGTACTCAATAGAATGGACATGAGCTAAAATCAAATATGCTTTTGCATGAATAATTGAAATAAGTATTGCTTGTTGTATTAAAATGCAAGGAATCATTTGATTAACTTCTTTTTATTTATGAAATGAAAACAATTGTGCCAAAAGTAATGTATTTTATATGTTGGATTGCATTTACAGTAACTTTGGCATGGGAAGTTTTTCATATAAGTCACTGAACACCAGAACACTAAATGCATTTCTGGCATTGTAGAAATTTGATTGAGTCTGAGAAAGCTGGAATGCAGTCAGGATTATGTTGAAGTGAATCATATATAGTATGTGTCAAAATCACAGGGAATAGAAGAGCATGCATACTGGAAACCTGAGGTGACAGAAACTTTGCATCCAAGTTCATGAAAGTTGAAAGAGCTGCCTTGAATCCTGATTGCATTGACATATGTAATATAGAGCTCATGTTTCTCTTCAGAGCAAATTAAGCTGAGATATTTGTTGGATAGTGTATACTTCAAGCAATGATAACTACTAAAATAGCTTACTTTTAAAGATCGTTTTTCCATAGTAAAACAAGGAACATTGTCAACACAACAGAGCTATATTTTGAAGGGTACCAAAAGCTGCTCATTTTTAATGAAATTCACGTTATATTTGACCACAAGAACCTATGCTGTATATATTTGCATTTGGTTATTTCTGATTATTGAAGGTGTTGATATTGCTATACTTTATATCCTTATTCCTGCAGAAGCTCTTTTTGTATGGCTTTGCTCTAACAAACACATGTAATGGGGTCTGGAGTATCCTTTTTCTCACATTTTAGTCATATATCAGTCCGCAATGCTATTTTAAATGATGAAAGAAAGTTTTTGTGATTCTTTAGTTAACAGCTTTAAAAGTGAGGAATGCTCAATACATAATACCTGCCATTTCATCCTGCAGCCAAACTGTTTTGTGATTATAATAATACTTACACTACTCTATTTCTTTACTTCTTTTCCAGCATATCATTTTTTTGCAATCAACATGCTTAATTCCTCTTTAAGTGCTTCCCAAAGGACCCTTTTAACACAATCTGGACATGGAAGCCAGACACCTGAGGGACAGTAAATAAATGGATCGGGATCTGGAAATAAGGTAGTACCCCAGAGTGTAGAATCAAGACTCGGCATGCTGTTACAACAGAACATTTATTTTGGTCCAAGTGCTAGCAATGAGAATTTTGTGCCCCTGGGGAATGAGCTCTCTAACTGTGAGAGGTGATATACAAAATTGGAACACTTTTGACAACATTTCATGAGCCAAGACACCAGCAAAAGCAAGGCATTGAATAGCTATGTGCTTTTTAGGATTTCAATTTAACTGCATGAATTTCACTTACTGTGATCTCTTAAAGGAGAATCGGATTTTAAGAGAAAGATGTGTACAAGATAAATTATAACATGTTCTTTAAGAAAAAATGAAGCAACAACTAGAAGAGATGGCAATTAAGGAAAGGAAGAATGAGCTGTACTCAGATTGGTTCCTAAATGCAACTACAGTACAATTGTTGCACCTCCTAGCCTTCAGTTTGAGATTTGTCTCAAGATGGCTTCTGTCTCTCCAATTGTCAAATCGAGTTTACGTAATTTGGGGTTTTTTTTATCAGTTGTTAAGTCTGGATTCACATGTAAGGTCTGTTAGCCACTCTTGTTTCTTTCATTTAAGAAATCTTTCTAAACTGAGGACTGTAGTCGCAAGATCAGAATTGGAGATGCTTGTACATGCTTTCATCTCCTCACATCTTTGACTACTGTAATGCCTTGTATACTGGTCTGAATAAATCCTCCCTTTCTTGGCTACAGTTACTTCAAAATGCAGCTGCTAGGCAATTAACTTGATCTAGTTGGAGGGTGCATATTATTCCCATCTTGTACGCTTTGCACTGGCTTCTGGTTTATTTTAGAATTAGTTTTAAAATGTTGGTGCTTACTTATAGAGCTCTCTGCAGAGAAACCCCTGAGTATATCACTGACCTCCTGCACTGCCATATAGCCTGTCGGGCACTTAGGTCTGGGCAACAGGGCCTCTTAGTCATCCCTCATACCTGGCTCAAGCACACGGCTAAGTCAGTTGATTCTTTTAGTAAGCAACTTAAGATGTTTTTGATTAAGCAGGCTTTTGAACACAGCCGAATAGTCTCTTCTTAGACTGTCAGTTTATTCTTAGTTTTGTACTTGTTATTCTATTTTATTGTTTCTCTTTATTTTTTTCTTATTTTGTTATATTTGGTTTGCATTTTTATGTGTTTTATTGTTGTACAGCACTTTGTGATGTGATGTCTGTGAAAGGCACTTTATAAATAAATTTTAATTACTTACTTATTTACGTACTATGGGAGTTCATAGTACACTAACATGATTGTGGTAACTTTATCCAGCTAGACGGACTGACCATCTCACGAGTGGACAGAGACACCTCTTTGTCTGGTAAGATCCACAGGGGGAGGACGACTGTGTGAACAGAGAGTGGTGTACGAACGCTGCTGCAATCGAGCGACACTGTTCCCCGCTGATAGAGGTTTTATTGGTTACCTGCTGAGGGAATACAGCTGCGTGCTGGTGGTTGCCGTCTACCTCCCGCCTAGCGCAAATGCTAACCAGGTGCTAGCGGAACTCTACGAGACCATCAGCAAACTGCAAACGACACACCCCAAGGCATATTTCATTATTGCTGGAGACTTCAATCATGCCAACTTGAAGTCAGTTCTCCCAAAATTCTTCCAGAATGTGAACTTTGCTACTAGAGGGGGAAGCTGTCTGGACAATGTTTACACAAGCGCTCCTGACGCCTACAAGGCCCTACCCCACCCCCACCTCGGCTACTCAGACCATATCAGTGTGTTTATGGTTCCTGCATACAAGTCCCTGCTGAAGCGCACTAAACCAGCACGCAAAACATCAGAGTGCGGCAGGTTGGTGCTGTTTCAGCTCTCCAAGACTGCTTCGAATTGACAGACTGGGACATTTTCAGGGAGGCAGCCATGGATGGTAACTCCATTAATCTGGAGGAGTACACAGACTCTGTGACTGGTTACATCTCCAAATGCATAGAGGATGTTACTGTTACCAAGGATGTTACCACAAGAGCCAACCAAAAGCCCTGGATGACGTGAGAAGTGCGCACGCTGCTCAAGATCAGCTTTCAGATCTGGAGACAAGGCCGCCCTCAGGGTGGCCAGAGCCAACCTGTCTCACGCTATGAGGAGAGCTAAGCGGGCTTACGTGCAGAGGATTAACAAACACTTCAACAGCACCAGAGACACACGTCATATGTGGCAGGGCATTCAGACAATTAAAAACTACAAGCCCAACCCACACAGCAGTGATGGTGATGCTTCCCTACTGGATGAGATGAACAACTTCTTCACACGGTTTGAGGCACAGAACAAAGAGCCTGCGAGAAAAGCAACACCTCCCTCCTCTGACCAGGTACTCTGTCTCTCCACAACTGACATGAGGAGGACTCTGTCCAGAGTCAATCCACACAAGGCTGCAGGACCTGACAACATACCTGGTCGTGTGCTCAAAGAATGCGCCAGTCAACTGGCTGGTGTCCTCACAGACATCTTCAACACATCTCTGAGCCAGTCGTCAGTCCCAGCATGCTTCAAGTCGACCATCATCATACCAGTGCCAAAGAAGTCATCAGTGACATGCTTGAATGACTACCGACCAGTTACACTCATGCCAATCATCATGAAGTGCTTCGAAAAGTTAGTCATGTCACACATAAATACTAATCTACCTGCCTCCCTTGACCCTTTTCAGTTTGCATACCACTTAAACAGGTCAACTGAGGATGTCATATGCTGTGCCCTTCACCTCTCCCTGACACATCTGGATAAAAAAGACACATATGGCAAGATGCTATTCATTGACTTTAGCTCCGCCTTCAACACAATCATCTCTCAAAAACTGGTTTTAAAACTGAGCAGATTGGGCCTGAACACCACCCTCTGCAATTGGATCCTGGACTTCTTGACAGAGAGGCCCCAGACAGTTTGGATGGGCTGCAACACTTCCAGCATCATCACACTGAGCACTGGAGCACCAGAGGGCTGCATGCTTAGTCCACTGCTCTTCACCCTGCTGACTCACGACTGCACAGCCACACACAACACCAACCACATCATCAAGTTTGCGGATGATATGACAGTGCTGGGACTGATAAGCAGGGATGATGAAACAGCATACAAAGATGAGGTGGAACAGCTGTTCTCATGGTGTGAAGACAACAATCTATCTCTCAATGTCGACAAGACAAAAATAATTGTGGACTTCAGAAAATCACATCCTGCCCACATCCCACTCAGCATCAACGGTTTAGATGTGGAGACTGTTAGGAGTACCAAGTTCCTCGGTGTGCACATAACTGAGGAACTTACGTGGACGCATAACACCTCATCACTAATCAAGAAAGCCCATCAGAGACTACACTTCCTGAGGCGGCTGAAGCGAGCAAGTCTTCCCCTTCCATCCTCACCATGTTCTACAGAGGCACCATTGAGAGTGTTCTGACCAGCTGCATCACTGTCTGGTATGGCAACTGCAACATATCCGAACGCAAGCATGTGGAAAGGATAGTGAAGACAGCAGAGAACATTATTGGGGTGCCTTTCCCTTCACTACAGGACATATTTTACAAATGCAGTGTCCGCAAAGCCTGCAGCATTGAGCAGGACCCCTTACACCCCTCACATGGACTTTTCACACTTCCACCATCCCAGAGAAGATACTGCAGCATCAGAGCCAGATCTGCCAGGCTGCAGGATAGTTTTTACCCCCAAGCTGTCAGACTCCTTAACCCATGCTGCCTCCTGGGATCTTCCACACTGCCTCAACCACCTCTAAAAACAGAACTTTTATACATGCGAGACACTTTCCTGTAAAGACGAGTGTGCATGTAGAAAAGAACTGAAAATCTCATACTGACGTTTAAGTATTTTGCACACTGCACTTTGACATTCTTTGAAACATTCTGATCTGTCAGTCATTGTTTACACGTTATCATTTAACTATGAACTATTATCATACACTCATAATTTCTGTATTATCTATATCTATTATTTATTATTATATTACATATTTATTGACTATATTTATGTATCTAGATTGCATAATACCATACATTGCATCAATCTTGTCTTTGCACAATGTCTTGTCTTGTTTGTGTTTTAATTTTAAATTTAAATTTTAAATTTAAATTTAAATTTTAATTATATTTTTAATTTAATATTAATTTTTTACTTGCACTTCATGTTGTTACACTGTGGACCCTGAGCTTCTCAATTTCGTCTATCTGTATACTTGTATATGGTTGAGATGACAATAAAGTTCACTTTGACTTTGACTTATGCTAAAATGAAAATGAGTGTCAAAACAGCTATTTCTGTGTAATATACATCAAGTAGGTTGACGATTTACTTATATAAAGATTTAATTCCTGGTTTAAGATGTCATAAACAATAAATCAAAAACTGCAAACTTCTTTCAATACACCTATGTTTGACATTTTTTTCCATATGTGTGACATTAACATTGTGGCTGGTCAAGTCCACGATATTCATGGCAATGATAACATGTTGCCATTCAACATATTTGTGCTGGTTGGTGACACTCGTACTTGGGCCACCAAATAAAGGTTCTTTGTGTGCCTCTACTTTACAGATGAGAACTTCTATCTCACATTCTTCAAGGTTTAGCTTTTTGCCTTTCTTCTCTTGTTACCATCATCTCTCTCTAGAGGTAAATCTGCTCATTATAAATGTATGAGGTTTATTGGCATAGATCATATATGGAATTAATAAATAAAAAAAAACAACTCCACAGTGGGTTAATAAAGAGTTAAAAAAAGTCTAATAGCTAGTCTAATAACTCCAAAGTGAATTGTAGGGCATAAGAGAACATGAGGGCAACCATTAAGAAAAATATTAGGGAGGCTAAAACACAGCTGGAGAGGAATATAGCAGATAAGGCAAAAAAAGACCCTAAGAGATTCTTTCAATATTTTAGTAGTAAAAGAACAGTCAAGGAGGAGGTGAAATGCATCAGAAATAGTAAAGGGGAATTAAAAGATACAGACAGTGAAATAGCGGATGATCTAAACTTGCATTTTTCTGAGGTCTTCACAAGTTAGGAAGCTGAAATCAAACAAATCACCAGGACCAGATAATATTTACCCTCGAATTCTTAAGTAGGCTAGTGAGTACATACTGTATATAAACCCATGATGTATATTTTTAGGAAGTCACTTTGCACTGGGGAGATTCCAAAGGACTGGAAAATGGTAAATATTATCCCATTAAATAAAAAGGGTGACTGCCAAGCAACTATAGGCCATTAAGCTCAACATGCTTCACAGGAAAATTAATGGAAGGAATTATTAAGGATAAGATTGAGCAACACCTGGCAAGTACAGGAGTTTTTCTGAACAGTCAGCATGGGTTCAGAAGAGGGAGGTCATGTTTTACCAACATGCTGGAATTCTATGAGGAAGTAACAAAAGGATCTGATCAAAGTGGAGCATATGATATTATTTATGTTGACTTTCAGAAAGCATTTGATAAGGTGCCACATGAGAGGTTGGGCATCAAACTAGAAGAAACTGGAGTTCAGGGTGATGTTTTTAGATGAGTTCAGAATTGGCTCAGACACAGGAAGCAGAGGGTGATGGTGTGAGGAACTTTATCAGAATTGACGTTAAGAATTGATGTTAAGAGTGGTGCTCCACAGGGGTCAGTGCTAGGGCCACTGCTATTTTTAATATATATTTAAATGATTTAGGGGTGGCATGGTGGTGCAATGGGTAGTGCTGCTGCCTCACAGTTATGAGACCCGGGTTCGCTTCCCAGGTCCTCCCTGTGTGGAGTTTGCATGTTCTCCCCATGTTTGCATGGGTTTCCTCGGGGTATTCCGGTTTCCTCCCACAGTCCAAAGACATGCAGGTTAGGTACATTGGCGATTCTAAATTCTCCCTAGTGTGTGCTTGGTGTGTGTGTGTGTGTGTGTGCGCGCGCTCTGCGGTGGGCTGGCGCCCTGCCCGAGGTTTGTTTCCTGCCTTGCGCCTTGTGTTGGCTGGGATTGGCTCCAGCAGACCCCCGTGACCCTGTGTTGGGATATAGCCGGTTGGATAATGGATGGATAAATGATTTAGATAGGAATATAAGTAACAAGATGGTTAGGTTTGCAGATGATACTAAGATAGGCAAATTGGCAGATAATTTGGAATCCATTAAATCATTACAGAAGGGCTTGGACAGCATACAGGCTTTTGCAGATTTGTGGCAGAAGAAAATTAATAGAAGTAAATGTAAAGTATTACACATAGAAAGTTTGAATACACAATGGGAGGTCTGAAAATGAAAAGTGTACATCTTATGAGAAGAATTTAGGAGTCATAGTGGACTCTACACTATCAACTTCCTGACAGTGTTCTGAAACCATTAATAAGGCAAACAGAATGTTAGGTTATATAGCATGATGTGTAGAGTACAAGTCCAAGGAGGTTATGCTCAAGTTTTATAATGCACTAGTGAGGCCTCGTCTGCAGTACTGTGTGCAGTTTTGGTCTCCAGGCATAAATAAGGACATAGTAGTGCTAGAAAAGGTCCAGAGAAGAGCAACTAGACTCATTCTAGGGCTACAGGGGATGAATTATGAAGAAAGATTGATGTTAATGTTCTACTGGTTGTTATGGTGGCAATTAGGTGATGTTCGAGGAGCATTCATGTATGTTCATTTACAAGATGATTGTGATTTGTAATGGGTGAATTACATAGGAATGTGCGTACAACAGGTTTCAAAATTCTTTTCTTTTTTTATCATATGCATTTTCTTGTTTTTTGATGTACAAATGTTTTTATGCTTGAACCCATGCAAAGTTTTATATTTATAGGTGGGGAACAGGAAAACCAAGATGGTATCAGAAAAAGATATAAAAAAAACTGTAAATTGATTGTATAACTTAAAAACCTATATAAAATATAAATTTTTGAGGACAGAGGTCAGGAAAACCTGTAAAAAATTTATATCAAATACAGTGCATAACAGTACTGAGTATCTCCTGAGGATATAAAAAAAGTTGCTTGAGCACACAGGAAATGTAGGGTAGCTTTTCTACATTTAACAATTTAATTTAAGTTGATGTTAAATGTGAAAATATGTATACAAAACAATAATTGTTATGACTTAAGGTTCTAAACCCAAAATCTTGCTTAAAACAAGCTTTGATCCAAGAAATCAAAACAGGTTTTTCTCTCAAATTACAAGTAGGCTTCAGCCTACACACACAAGCGGAGAAAACTCCAGTAATATTCAAAAACAGTCAAATAATCCTTAAGATACAAAAAATTCTGAGAAAGGGGTAGATGCACGAAAACCACTAGCTCTAAGAAATAAAAAACAAATGTTTCTTATAATGAAAGCATTTATTATCACAAATTTCAAAAGAAAAGGAATACAGAAAAAGGGGAAAAGAAAATGTCGAACACCAGTCACAAATCCTGAAATCTTAGTGAGGATCAAAACATTTAAAACCATCAAAATCCAAGCAGCACTTATAGAGAAAGCAACCAAGAAAGCCAAAGCCAAGGTGCTTATAAAGACCTCCTTCAGTTCCACGGTAGTACACAAGGTACATACACAAAAGGACAATTAGATACAGTGGTGTGAAAAACTATTTGCCCCCTTCCTGAGTTCTTATTCTTTTGCATGTTTGTCACACAAAATGTTTCTGATCATCAAACACATTTAACCATTAGTCAAATATAACACAAGTAAACACAAAATGCAGTTTTTAAATGATGGTGTTTATTATTTAGGGAGAAAAAAAATCCAAACCTACATGGCCCTGTGTGAAAAAGTAATTGCCCCCTTGTTAAAAAATAACCTAACTGTGGTGTATCACACATGAGTTCAATTTCCGTAGCCACCCCCCGCCTGATTACTGCCACACCTGTTTCAATCAAGAAATCACTTAAATAGGAGCTGCCTGACACAGAGAAGTAGACCAAAAGCACCTCAAAAGCTAGACATCATGCCAAGATCCAAAGAAATTCAGGAACAAATGAGAACAGAAGTAATTGAGATCTATCAGTCTGGTAAAGGTTATAAAGCCATTTCTAAAGCTTTAGGACTCCAGCGAACCACAGTGAGAGCCATTATCCACAAATGGCAAAAACATGGAACAGTGGTGAACTTCCCAGGAGTGGCCGGCCGACCAAAATTACCCCAAGAGCGCAGAGACGACTCATCCGAGAGGTCACAAAAGACCCCAGGACAACGTCTAAAGACTGCAGGCCTCACTTGCCTCAATTAAGGTCAGTGTTCACGACTCCACCATAAGAAAGAGACTGGGCAAAAACGGCCTGCAGGGCAGATTTCCAAGACGCAAACCACTGTTAAGCAAAAAGAACATTAGGGCTCGTCTCAATTTTGCTAAGAAACATCTCAATGATTGCCAAGACTTTTGGGAAAATACCTTGTGGACTGATGAGTCAAAAGTTGAACTTTTTGGAAGGCAAATGTCCCGTTACATCTGGCGTAAAAGGAACAAAGCATTTCAGAAAAAGAACATCATACCAACAGTAAAATATGGTGGTGGTAGTGTGATGGTCTGGGGTTGTTTTGCTGCTTCAGGACCTGGAAGGCTTGCTGTGATAGATGGAACCATGAATTCTACTGTCTACCAAAAAATCCTGAAGGAGAATGTCCGGCCATCTGTTCGTCAACTCAAGCTGAAGCGATCTTGGGTGCTGCAACAGGACAATGACCCAAAACACACCAGCAAATCCACCTCTGAATGGCTGAAGAAAAACAAAATGAAGACTTTGGAGTGGCCTAGTCAAAGTCCTGACCTGAATCCAATTGAGATGCTATGGCATGACCTTAAAAAGGTGGTTCATGCTAGAAACCCTCAAATAAAGCTGAATTACAACAATTTTGCAAAGATGAGTGGGCCAAAATTCCTCCAAAGCTCTGTAAAAGACTCATTGCAAGTTATCGCAAATGCTTGATTGCAGTTATTGCTGCTAAGGGTGGCCCAACCAGTTATTAGGTTCAGGGGGCAATTACTTTTTCACACAGGGCCATGTAGGTTTGGATTTTTTTTTCTCCCTAAATAATAAAAACCACCATTTACAAACTGCATTTTGTGTTTACTTGTGTTATATTTGACTAATGGTTAAATGTGTTTGATGATCAGAAACATTTTGTGTGACAAACATGCAAAAGAATAAGAAATCAGGAAGGGGGGCAAATAGTTTTTCACACCACTGTATAATTATCATAGTACAAAAACACTAAATTAGATAAAACAGTGTTCAATAAATAAAATACAGAAGGATCAATAACAATTATTTGAAATAATTATTTCAAAGATAGCAAAAAGGTTACATTCACATACACACTTGAGAGCGATAAGGGAAAATATTTTAATATTTATTATACTATTATTTAAAAAGTATATAATAGATATCTACTGATTATTTTAGGCATGTAGGAACACACTCCATACATGTGATAACATTTCTACTTCTGTTATGTTGATCATCAATAAATTCCAGAACAACAAAGTGGTGAGCAAGAAATGGCAAGTGTACCTGTTTAAAAAACATGGAAACTGCCAGCTCCTATGTCGTGTCCCACAATGAGAAATCAGTGTCACATCCTGAAACCTGCTATTATTTTCATTAGATAAGCTTTATGGAAAGGATCAACCTGCCAAAATGAGCCAGAAGACATACATTGACAGAATGGAGGAGCATAAAATTCAGCTCATTTTTATCGTACAATTACTAAAACTTGTTATATTTGATGGCTAGTAGTATATTTTCACCTACTTGTGATTCTTTGTATTGCCCCTCGGTGCACCAGTAATACTAACACTCTGAGGTAATGTGTGTTTTGGTGGGTAAAGTTTAAGTTTATTATTATATGTACACTGTGCAATGTGATTCTTACTTGCAGATCTCCTACAGACTAGTGATAGTAATATAGCATCATCAGCAGGTAATCAATACAATACACAGATTAAAAAGAACATTTCAATCCACCATAGCTCGAAATATTCTACACATTGAAAAATAGTGTCCAAATTGATGTGCCACATTTCTCCCACACTTTATAATCACACCTGATGAACTGTTTATTTTAAAATACCTGAGTAACTTATCATTTTCCTATGTAATTTGCCTGCAAAAGTCACAACTGTCGCCTTCACTAATATTGCACAGGCAATATGGGAGATCTGAGTGCAAACTTGAAAATCTTTTGTGCTGAATTTTGATGATTAATATTGGGAACTAGGCTTACTGAGAAAGGAAAGCTAGGGCAGGCAGCCATGATAAGGACTGTAATAGAAGTTGAATATAAATATGTTTACAAATAGTGAAAGAGCAGCTTGATAAATATCCGGCAGATGGCCACAGAGTACCCATGGGTGAGCCTACCAAATGGATCAAAATATGTCTAAAATCCTGACAAGCTAAGGACTTCTAATTATTTTAAAATTTCCAACTCAGGCTCTATGAAGATTGTATTACATGCTGTGTACACTTAAAGATAAGCTGAAAGTCACACATACAGTGTGAGCTACATGATGATAGCAGCTGTTTCAGTATTTTTTGGACCCCACTGTGTGAAGAAATTGGGTTTGGATTTTTATTGGCACCAAGTACTCATCAGACAAAGCACAAGAGTTTCTGGGCATTCTTAACAGTGTTAGATGACAATCCTCAGTGTATGATTTTTGTGATTCTCATGAGAAGCCAGGTCAAGTGTCTTGTTTTCATTATACTCTGTGTACTAGTGGAATTTCAAGTCAATGTAAAAAATGCTGAAAATTAATTTAATTAACCTTTGCTTGAGAATATTCTGTCTGCTCGCAGCCTTACGGTAGACCTATAGAAGACATGGATGGTAATGGAAGTGCTAGCACCATGCAGTTTTAAAACAGTACAATGCCTTGTTGATCTTAACATACCTAGAAAAATTTCTAGTGAAGCTATCAAAGGTAGACGAGTCATGGATAAGGCTGATCTTCGGCTTCTGAAATATCAAAAAGTGGTGTAGGAAATGGGGAATCTTGTGACATCCATCCTTGTCATGCAGCTACTGTATAATCTGTCCAATCCGATCATCTTTAAATGTGTTTCTAGACATCATCGACTTAGATGATATCTATTACCAGGTGGGAAATCAGTGTTCATTGAGTTAAATTTTTCCCAAACTAAGGAAGACTATTTTGGCATTGTATCTGCACTTTAATGCATTCTTTATTATCCACTACTAGCTGTCCCCCGCAGCTCTGTCCGCGTAGTAGTGAAACAGGACAAACTTTAAAAAAATCAATAAAAAAAAAATGATATACAATAGTTTTGATTTTGCTATCAGGGCGAGAACGTAGCTGTGCCAAAAATGTAAAAAGTTGGCAAGGTATCTCTGGCCAAGCTGAAGGTAGATATGTTCCAACGTCAAACGTTGCCACTGTATCTGATCGTGTTCAGCTCTGATGGAAGAGCATCCTGCGCATGGGGAGAAGAGCACGTGACCGTGATATCTCTGCCAATGAGCAGGTACCCTCTAAAACACACGTAGGTTCTAATCTCCCTCAAAAACGTCAAACGTTACTCTTTAACAATTTCTAGATGATAATGTCTGCTGAACAAACAGTATCAAAGCTAAGTGGAGGCAAGGTACGCGCCCCAACATGTGGCGAGAGGTAGAACAAACTCTAATGGAGGCTGGCAACTGAGTGAGGATGCCCCCCCCCCCCCCCCCCCGACTCCCCTTCCGAGGTCCCACCTCCCCCTCCCCTTGGACTGCAGCCTGTCTCTTGGATTCCTAGATATAAATCGGTGCAACAGCCATAACTGTAATACTATAGCACAATGAGAGAAGTCAACCGGAATGTTCAAGTAAATTATAGAAAAAAAACCCGATCTAAATCCGTTAAGTAGTTCTCTCGTGATAAAGAGGACCGACAGACAGACAGATGTTGGAATGTATATATAGAGAATGTAGCACTGAAGAGACTGATCACAATAACCATTTTTACCACCTTACAAAAGCCTCTTCAGAACCCTTATATGAGCATATTCATTCCTTTATAGTGGTATAAATTAAAGATTGTAAAAAACACAGCCATAAATGTACTGTACCCTTGATGTATGACACTAAGTAAGGCTACATCATCAGGGTCCACCTTCAAAGTCCATCTGCACGGGCAACACACTATATAGAGCACTACACAAAACAGTCAGAATCCAGCTAAGTATGTTAATGTTACTGACCAATTCAGTTTAAAATTAAGATGCCAATTGGCTGCTTTGCATAAGTGGAGGGAGACAAGTGTGCCTTTAAGTGGTCAGTAGGCTAGAAGTGCATTTAAGACTAAAGCCAGGAAGTACATCCTTATGTTGTAGGAATCTGGAACAAACTGCCGAGGAATTTAGTTAAAGCAGAAACCTTGACAATCTTTAAGAAGAATTTAGATGAGATACTGGGACAGCTTAGCTGTGAGCTAAAACAACAAGCTTGAGAGGACTGAATGGGTCTCATCTCCTTTTGTTCAAAAATATGTTTTTTTCTGTATTCCAAAGATCAGTTGTTCTCATGTTCAGTCATGAAATGTGCCATGTGGCTGCTTCTCCTTTTAATTGAACTCTTATACTAATTAAGCAAGCTATTTGTTCTGATTTTGTGTTTTTTGTAACAAATTAGATTTATTCAAATTTTTTATTGAACAAAGTAAAAAATTAGATGCATAATTCTTTTTTCTGCTTTTTGGTATTTGTTTTTAACGTTGTGGTTATTTATGCTATTGATTGCTAATAAGCACACAATGTGGGTAACACAAAAATAGGCCACTCTTTAGCAGTCAACGTCGCTTGCATGGGGGTGTGCTATTCTAATCATTAATTGCCAGAATTTGGAGACAATTAAGAGGACATACTCTACAGAAGAAGTGAATTTAAAAGAAAGTTAAGCATCGAAAAATATGGCAAATATATTCTTGTAAATTTAAATTTAACATAAATGTACTTTTCTGAATGTAAAAGAAGATTTTTAAAACAAGACAGTTAATTAAAGAATAAGGTCAATGAAAGGGTAAAATCAACTCATGGATTGGTGAAACCAGTTGAAGAACAAACCAAGGCCCTGCAGGGACTGACTTTGAGAACCACCACTCTGTATTGCTTTGTATTTAAACAACTACTAGCTAGCGGTCAGTAGATATCCATGTACTACTTAGCTTCAACTAAGAAAGAGCTTATAAACCTAATAAGTATTTTAAAATAGGTATTGTGTGTTTAAATTCACTTAGTCAGTTTAGTCAAAGAGAAGTACTCTCCTTTTGATAATTTATCGAAGGGGTAAAAAAGGGGATGAAAAACATAGCAATACATCTGAAAGAATAAACGGCCATGAACAACTTACCAAATGAATACATTTTCATGACAATATCCTTGAACTACAGAAAATGCCTCTAAGCATCTTTTTGTCAAAAGAGCCTTTGAACAATGATGACTTCAGCATCAACCTTATAGCTGGTCATTCTATTGTTGACAAACTCCTGCCATATCTTTGGGGCTATGAGATAAATTGGTGTCTCAGAAAAAGAAAAAAAAAACAGACATTAGAAGACATTAAAAACCAGAGGTCTCCAACTCCAGTCATGGAGTGCTACTGTTGCTGCAGGTTTTTATTCTAACACTTTTTTAATTATTGATCAGTTTTTTGCTGCTAATTAACTATTTTGCCATAATTTAATTGTTTTATTGTTATTTAAAACTCAGACACTTTAATCGTTTCTTTTTTTCCTTAATTAGCAGTCAAACAATAATGAGCAACACATGACCGGTAACCTGTGTCCATCATACAATATCTGAAAATAAACACAGGTGAAGGTCTCAGTAATGTTGATCTGCTCAGGTCCACAAAACATTTTGACAGTTTTCTTAGAAAAAAGAACATTTTGGAAATGTCTGCTGTGGCAGAACGAAAGCAGCGAGCCATGGAATTAAATAATGGGTTTAATTAACAACAAGAACTGGTGTCTAATTATGATATTGGTTGGAGTCTAAGGCCCCAACTTAGGGGATCATCTGTTGGCTCACTTCATGTCTCATTTCTATTTGGATGCAGTTTAAAGAAAAAAATTAAACACTTCAGAGGATTGAATCTTTTAAAACAAGTGAATTAAAATAACAGCAAAAGACATTAAGAAAAGAGTTAGAATAAAAACTGCAGCCAAAGTAGTGCTTCAGGACCAGAGTGGGAGATCCTTCCATTATAACAGCTTTAACAGGATCATGTATGTGTATTAAAAAGAGCAATGGCCCAAACACGGATTCTTGAGGAAGACCACATTTAGCTAATTCTGATTCCTTACACCGTATCCCTTTGCTTCCTGTGTTCAAGTGACAATTTGCACTAATCTATACATTGCACATTATCAATAGCTATTTGGAAATCAAGAAAAATATCATATGCACCCCTCTGATAATATTGATTCATCATGGAAGTGCTGACTGTTCACCAGTACACCTATTCTTGACATATGATGCTCAATAATAATTGCTTCCATTAATGTACACATGTTAAGCTTACTGTACTATAGTTATTTGGATTACAATTTTTGTATAACATGACCACATTTTTCTACAGAAGTTTCCCAGTGTGTGGTGATTTAAAAAAATACACATGAATGGTTTGTTAGCAGGCACAACACAGAAAGACATCATACCTGGAAATTTAACAGCTTAAAATGTGAGATGGCAATGTGGATAACTGTGCCACCACGTCAGTCTTACACTGTGTAGTATTGTTATGTAATATACAAATTGTCTCATGTAATAAATACATTACATGTGTTGAACCATGAAGAAACAATCTTTAGAAGGAACAGTAATTGATAGTAAAGCAAAATGAGGTAATCTTTAAATTCAGTCATACTAGAATACTTTATGTAATGTATATCTATATATATAATTCACTAAGCCAGGAGACAAGTAGCCGACCATGGAAAGCACGCCGGAAGGGGCGTGGAGACAAGTAGCCGACCATGGAAAGCACGCCGGTAGGGGCATGGATTATATAATTCACTAAGCCAGGAGACAAGTAGCCGACCATGGAAAGCACGCCGGAAGGGGCGTGGATTCACTAAACCGCCGACAAGTAAGACGCCAATGGCGCACGCAGGAAGGAGCCATGCCCACCAACTCTTAGACCATTGGATACGATGAAAAAATCACAGTCACGCCCACCAACTCGGACGCGACGCCTCGAAAAACATGCCGTCATTTCTGTTTGTCTGTGCCACATTCCACTTGCAGCTCTGAGCTACGTTGACTTTTCATTAGTCAACCTCAGTGGAATCTTGGTTCACACAGAGGCAGCGCGAGAGACAGAGCTGCGTGCACACACACACACACACACAGAGGCAACGCCAGAGAGAGACAGAAGCATACACAGGCAGTGCGTGAGAGAGAGCCACGCACACACACAGAGGCAGCGCCACAGAGAGACAGAGGCACACACAGGCAGTGCAAGAGAGAGCCGCGCAATCCTTTAAAACTGAAGTTAAAACACAATGAAGGAAGCAGTCTTTAAAAATCAATAAGCCCTGTGCCTCTTTTTCATTAGCGTCTCACCTGCTTCAGGCCCTGCAACAGTCGAGACGCTGTCTCTGCAGCTGAACTTCTCTGTGCCTGACTCCACTACTGTCAGTCGCCTGATTAAAAATGGCCTTTTCAATGTGAGCTATGGACCCGCTATACCACAGGAACACATTGCCTTCGAGCCTGCTCTCGCTCACTCTAACGTACCGGCTTTCTCTCTCTCTCCTCACTCACTCACTCACACACTGCACAGGGGAGAAATGCCCGAAGCACGAGTCTACACTGTGAGTGCGATGATTATTTATTTAAAAATGGGCTTTTGAAGGGGAGCTGTGGACCCGCTATACCACAGGATCACCTGTGACATTGCCTTCACATTGTTTTCCTTTTATTTATAATCCTGTTGAGCAGATCAGACACCCTGGCAAACAACACTGAATAATCAATAGCTCCAACTACTTTGCCCGCCCCCACTCCTCACCTGAGTCGGTTTCGTCTCTGTTCAGCAGTGTTTGCCAAACTCGGTCCTGGTGAACCCCTGTGGCTGCAGGGTTTTGTTCCAACCAGATTCCTAATCATTAATGCCGGTGAAACTCATCCGGGATAAGTCGGTTTTTCAAACGCAGCCGTGTAGCAGATTAGTCTAGCAAGATGTAATAATCCGAGATGAATGCGCACCCTCGCGCTGAGTGAAAAGCCATATATATTGAGTCTACAAAACATGATCACCAAGTCTTTGATAGGCTGCAACAAAATGATAAAAGAACGGGCGCATTTTTTTCACACAAGCTGAGTGAGTGGGTGTTAGTTAGTTAATTAGCAACTCGAAGGATTAAAAAACATTGAAAAAGCGGCGCAGATTGGTTTGCAGCGTGTAAAACAGTTTGTTTGTCGCGGATAATTTGCTATCCACACAGGGACGAACCGGGAAGTGAACCCACAATCTTCCACTGTCTCCTTACTGCAAAGCAGCCGTACTACTACACCGCCACAAGGCAGTTAAAGAATGCACCGGGCCACATGTTCATTTTTCCCCTGTGCTTAAAAGACATTAAAAAACTGTTTCTCAACTGTGACTCCCGAACAACTCAGTACGCGAAAAGCGGCCAGAATCACAAACAACAATCAAAACTCTACGTGACTCACAGGTAGTGATGGGCCATTCTATACTAAGGTTTCAACACTGTGTCGAGCTTTCGAAGCACTGCAGATTTTAATACTTGATCGAATAATGACATCTGTGATTTAAGGATTTCACATTTTCTTTCTCAAATGTGCTTACCTATATCATGGCAAAGTAAAGGGATAAACCTTTATTTTCTGTCTACTCCGTTTTAATTAAGACAGACCAAACAAAACATTTAAGGCTATTAAATGTGATTTCAAGAAAAGATCAGGGTTAATTATAATACTAATAACAGGAGCGATTATAATGATACAGTGCAAAAGTAAATACTAATTGAAAGAGCCGGGAATGCATGAGGTGAGGCGTCTTATTTTGTTTAACTCTTGCTATCGTATAGTGCATTCTTCCTGTCGGCATTAGTTATATTTATATTTTTTAGACATCAGACACTAGAAGCTACTGACGAACCCTTCTCTTCGTTGTCAGTCTGTAGCTACGAAAAAATAAAAGCAATACGACTTTTAACAGATGTCATTGAAGTGTATCATAAGTTTCTGTAACGTTAATGAAAATGGCCAGAAGGTGTCACGTGACAGGTGAGTGTCAAATGCTTCGAAGCTTCTATACGATTTCCGACACAATTGCTTCAAACGTGTTGATGCTTCTCAAGGCTTCACCCCGCCCATCACTACTCACAAGTTACTGAACAAGAAATCAGCAGACTAGCATGACGAATGGGGCGTAATGGGCGTCCTTCCCCTCTCCTCCGGATTTTTCAAATGTTAATTTTTTCCCATTATAAAAGCGGCCTGATTATGTGGCGTATGGTACGCCGCGGGTTGGCTAGTACTGTATATATCTTCAAAAAGAGCATGACTACTAGACAATATATAAAATCAGCCCAATATAGAAGATGCTCAGGTTTCATGCCGCAACATGATTTGCACTGTGTTGTACAACTAACAGCTGTTGCATAGTTACGGTTTAATCTTTGCTTAATTTTTTCTTAATACTTAAAGATTTTATAACATTGAAATTGCATTTTTGTGCTTTTTGGGTACATCTCATTTTTCACCTTATCACCATTTTCTTTTTCATGGGTGCTGCCTTTTGTGACTCCTTTTTTGCTGGGAACACTCTTGGCTGCTACAACGTGGCAACCAAAAAAATGCAGCAAATGATAATATCATCGTGACAATATAAAGGTTGGTGTTTATCCAAAAGTGATAAACTGCAAACATTTGCTCTTTATGGTACTAGTAATTTTTGCAACAAATTTTTGACTTTGGGTTTTTCTAGACCTCTCTGGTTGTTTGGTTTTGTTTTCATCTTCTGGTCCTTTTTTCTCTTTTGAGCAACCAGAGGAAAAAAAAATCATATGAACATGATTAGATCTTGCAAAATCAAAAAGGCAGCGTTTCAGATTTCACCTGGAGCCTTGTGATTTCAACATTTCAACATCTACCATTGTGCTATCTTATTAAAATATGCATAGTTAAAACAAGAATTGCCAATGAATGTATTTAGTACATTTTGGGATGGAACAGGAAAATCCAAAGAAACTCTATGGAGAATCACTTTAGAGATGGTGAAAACCTATGAGTCTCTAACTGTGAGGCAGGCACTGAAACACGTGGGCTACAGTGTCACCCCACGATGAGGCAAGCTCTGATTATCATTACTCATTCCAAGTAGTTCAATTACTTTTCGAACTCTACCATGATAATCAACAATATCAACTTAAGAAGACTTCCTAGCGGAATTATTTACAAACCATGAAATTGATAAAAATTTAGTGGTTGATATTCCTGTTTTCATAAATAATTGCAATTTTTTATGTATTCATAATCATTTTATATATAGTTTATAAACACCTTCTTCAAAATAGTTGAATAAAATAAAACTAAGATTACATTTTTTAAAACATACCTCATTTTGGCCTTTCTGAAGGAAACATTTCTCTTTCTTCAACTGGGTCTTATTACATAGAGTCTCTCCAATTTGAAACTTAAAGTAATAGGTTCTGTCAGAATAGGACTGTAAAACAAAATTGAAACATAAACTCGTTATTAAATACATGAAGTGAAATGCAGCTCTAACTACATCTGAAACATCAGTAAAAAAAAAAAAAAACACTGTGATTAAGTTTGAAAGAAAAATGGATGCCTAGTAAAAACATAATAAACATATTGTCCATCCATTATCTAACCTGCTATATCCTACCTACAAGGTCATGGTAGTCTGCTGGAGCCAATCCCAGCCAACACAGGAAACAAACCCCGGGCAGGGCGTGCACACATACACACACCAAGCACAATTTAGAATCGCCAATGCACCTAACCTGCATGTCTTTGGACTGTGGGAGGAAACCGGAGAGCCCGGAGGAAACCCACACAGAAACGGGGAGAACATGCAAACTCCATGCAGGGAGGACCCGGGAAGCGAACCCAGGTCCCCAGGTCTCCCAACTGCGAGGCAGCAGCGCTACCACTGTGCCACCATGCCGCCCATAAACATATTGTGAAATTTTGAATTGTTCGATTTTTTTAATATCAGAATATATAATAAGTCAAAGGCAAACTAAGATGAGCTACTGTGATTAGCATTAATGATTCTGTTAAAGAGAGATAATACGTATGGTAGATTTCTACATTTGCCATCATTGAACATGATGATTTAATTAGTTCCTTCTGGCTTATCAGAAACCCAGTGCTCCATGAAGGAATACAGTATACAAGCAGGGCTGAGGCAAGAAGCATAAAACATATTCATAACTGCCCCATCTTGGGTATATACTCAGACCTAGTCTTGGTACTAAAATTGAGGCTAATATTCACTGGTGCTCCAGTCTTCTTTACAGCCCAAAAAAGAGAAATTGTTATGACTACACATATGATAAGGCCTCCATGCTTCTGATAGAATGCCAACAAAAAACATTTACAGCATACCTGAAATTACAAGATTAAAAATATTGATTTCACCTATAGTAACGCTTTAGAAAAAGAGTGCTTTCAGTTCACTAGCTTGATGAATTGAGTGCTTGTCTTTGAAGCCAAAGTTTTACTGTCAAAGGCTTATTTCACACTATTTTTTACTGAAAAATCTAATCTTTGTGACGTAAATCACATGCTGTCCTCAGGGAGAACCTCTTGGCACATCAGGCGCTTGTTTATTTCTGGCTGCATTAAAATGGTAATTAATCTGCGTCAGTTGGTGAAGCTAGAAATACTGTAACATTTTTGACAAGAACAGTAGGTAAGATAAACATTAGCCATACCAAGCCTCAAAAAAAAACAAAAAAAAAACAAATCTGCATTAAACTACTGTGTTACATTTACAGAAAAAGATTAAACTGGTTGAATTATATTTAACAGAAAATAATAACATGCATTAAATTATTGACATATTGCGATTACAACAATGGATGACCTGAGATATATTTTTATACAAAAAACAGATTAAAAATAATCGCACTAGGTAAACCAGGTTTCAGTCCATGTCTGTCTATCCATCCATCCATCCATCCATCCATCCATCCATCCATCCATTTTATAATCTGATTACTTTGACACAACTGGGGGAGTCAGTACATCAAAGAACAAACAGACTCTGGAATATTTATCTTAATCAATAACCTTACTTCCACATCTTTAGCATTTGTGTGGAAAATCTATGAGACTTCTGGCTTTGCACATGAAACTCTTGGTCTGTTAAGCAGCAGCTTTAACCACTGAAAAGCAGACTGGTTGGACGGCTAGCCAAAATTTTTTAACAGCTATGACAACAAATTAATAAAAATTACATTCATCTGCGTATCCATTTTTTAATTTATTGTATTACTGTTAAGACATCTTGGCAATGGGAAGCTTTCTTGACAACAAAATAGGAACTAACCTGTGGCAAAAACATCATCAAAGGGGCTAATTTAGAAATGCAAATCTATTTGACTTCTTTGGTTTAGACTCTAGCAATAAATGTCCATCTTTAAAATAAAGCTGTGTAAACATTGGACTTTCTTGATAAAATTGTTAAAAGTGCAATAGTGTTATAACTATGCAAGTGCCCAGTTCCTCCAGTGTCTGTTCCAGAAGCACTGGTCAAAAGTCAGCAACGAAATCTTAATAGATGCCAGCTTATTAGAGGACACACTCCTACTAAGGACCTGCTAACACTAGGAACTGGAGCAAAGGTGAAGGCCCTGGTCAAGAATGCAAAAGAACAAGTTATTTGTACATCAATAGCATCACACATAAGGGTCACATACTTGGTCACTGAGGAAAAAAGAAATTACAGCAAGAGCAATTCTTTTTTTTTCACTTTTCTTTCTTCTTCCTAAATGTTTTTCTTGACTTCTTTAATATTCTTTTAAGTTACTTTTCAGATGGAAGTCTTCACGTTTCTTCAAGAGTATCAAAACCATGTGTACTTCATTTACTGTCAAAGACACGCTTAAAGGAATACACCTTTTGTTTAAATGTTGACAGCTGAGTACAATTTTTAATCTCATGTTTTCATGTAGAAGAAGAGAAACCATTTATGATATAAAAAATATTAATGATGACAAGTTCTATATCAAGTCAAACAATGTGAAAACATCCATGGAAGTTTTTTTTTTTTAATTCTCACGCAACTCATGTCAAATAATTCTGCACGTCTGTCATGCATTCATATGGTCAAAATGTGCAAAATGTGTGCATTTTTTTTCTAAAATATTAATAACAGTTAAATTCCTGAAAAAGACAGTATTGAATGTCAGCAGGACAGACATAATTCCCACAATACACTGTATCTGAACATCTGCATTGAAGACAGGACTATTGACCAATAAATGAGGGAAGGAGGTGTATTTTCCAAGATTTTTTTTTTCAGTAGTATGCAATTGAATTTCCCCTATGGGGTCAATGATGTTTATTTCATCTAATTTAGTCTTCAATCTCTTGCCTATAAACTGTGACATAAGACATAACAGGAAAACTCCAGAAAAACTGTGAATAAAATGCAATTATAAACTAATTAGCATTAGTTCCTTGTTCTAGTTGGTTGTGTGAGGAGAGAGTAGTGGCAAGGAAAACAAACCCAGATGAGAATGAAAAGAAGGTACAAACTTTCTGCAGTCTACTAAAACCAGTGCAGGGAAGATTACATCAAACAATAATCAATAAATCCAATCAGTACCAGCTTTATTTTTGTCAATGCGAGCAATTAATGAGACCTTTGTATTCCTCCCCTTTCTCTGTAGATGGGGCTCCTGGCTGTTAAACTTACATTAAGGTAGCTGAAGCACAGACAAACAAACATATAACACAACAAATTAGACTGTCCTTAGTTTGTTTTGAATTTCTCTGGAGTTTTCAGATTTTGCAAGATTGTCCACTTATCATTTCACTTAGTTTGTCATTGCTCTAATGCAAAGCCATGTGTGAGGGTAGGGTTTGTTGTCTCCAGAACAGCTTACAGCTTGTAAACCATTCTCTACATTTACCTGACAAAGGTAATCAAAGATTGCTACACAGTATCAAAAACACATGAAATAGTAGGGGCCTCACTTTATAAAAATATGCATAGACTAATAATCCTAAATGTGAATATACTTTTACAAACAATTTATAAAATGTCTGTATTCACAGATAAATTTTCCTAAATCTTCTTACTCATTGCTTGTCCATAAATCACAAGTCATCTTAAATGTATGTGCATCTGAATGAGCATGTTGTCTAATACTGTATTTAGTGAGTGACAATTCTAAACTGGTGATGTAAATGTCACATTCAAAGTAGTGATATTTGAAATAATGAGACACAAATGGAGTGTTTCATTACAATCCACAACAAAATCATCAGAACACATTTTAGTTCTCCGTGTAATTTAATTTAAATTTAATTAAGCAGTCTTTCTTTTTCTTGCCCTTGTTTTTCTGCACTGCTCCTCTGATAATCTACATTAATATGTTATTGCATTCCCATTTTGGTTGCTGTTGGCTTTAGCTGAACTATTTTCATATAAATCTCATATCATTATGAATATGTCTCCCAACTGAAAAAAGTGAGCTAGCAGTAGTCTACCATTGCATGCATATGAAGTCCATAAGCATGTTTTTCAATCTGCATACATATAAGAACATTTTCACTACATGTACTATTAAATCTATGGAATTTAAGACAGTTTTATAAATAAGGCCCAAGGTCTTTAAGTATCTAGTTAATAGCCAACTACAGTTCTAACATATCTTAGGTAAAACAGGTTTATGACAACAAGCCTTTAAAGGACTTTTCTGATGTTGTGCAGTTTTATGAAGCTGTGTTCAAGGTTCACTGGAAGAACTTTACTTAAATAGAATGCATTCATTGTCTTTGCCATGTAGTCCTTTACCCATGTCAGTGATGTGATGATGTCTTCCTCATCTCACTCTGCAAATTATTCTCTTGCCATGTTCTTTTAAAACTTTGTAAGGGAAAAGCATGACTATTCCTTGCACAAGAATTCAGGGACTGAGATCACCTTCTCTGAGTAAAGCCTCTTCTCCCAGACTTGGCACAGTAACTGGCACAAAATTTAAAAATAGAGGAATGCGTCTTAAGACTAATAATCCTCCCAGGGTGCTTACATAAATTGCTCTAAGGAAAATAGCTTCCATGCATGCAAAGAGTGCTTTTAATCTCCAGAGAAAACAAGTGAACTCAATGGCTTCAAAGAGAATGAAAAGATGCATGGGAAAATGTAGCTGGTTGGATTGGGATCCACTTCCAATTATTGGTTTATTTCTTCTTATAGTTTCAAGAATATGTCCATCTGAGTAAACAACATTTTGACTTGTGTTTGCAAGCTTTAGATGAAGGCCATTTTAGGCAACCATTTGGCTTCCAGCCACCTCATCTCCTCTTTGATTAATACCAGTAGTTATGAAATGAAATTTTAAAAAGCAACGTGAAATATTGGTTAACAGTAAAACTTGAGAGAAGCAAGTGTCCTTGAAATGCAGGTGAGGGAAAGGAAGTTGCCATTCTGTGAAGTCTATTCATCCTCTGCCAAGTCCTACATTGGCAGTCAGGTCAGGTCAGGTTGGGGAGCATGCACTGGTACAGCACATTGCTGCACCCACCACACAATGAAACAGGTCGGGATCCTGGTTAACAACCCCTGAACAGACACGTGGCCCAGTCCCACCCTCCATAAATGACCATGTATCTGCCACAGCCAAGTGTTATGTGGGCGTCCAATAGGCCTGGTCCAGCCACTCAGCTCCTCAACAATTAAGATCCTGCAAGCCAGCTCACCCTCAAGGAAACGTGCTGCATGACCGTAATGCTGTAACTGACTCTCCCTCACAATGCAGGGAATGTACCTCATTCAGGACTCCACGAGCAACTCATTTGACACAAAATCAAACCAGTGGTACACAAGGATTCTCAGAAGAGACACAGTACTGAAGGAGTCCAGTCTTTGTCTCAGGTCACTGGATAGCATCCATGTCTCGCAACCATATAGCAAAACAGGAAGCACTAGGACTCTTTAAAGATTTGGACCTTTGTCCTTTTGCAAAGATATCCACACACCCCTTTTCAGCGACCTCATGACCCCCCATGCTCTTTCAATCCGTTTACTGACTTCGTAGATAGAGTCACCACAGGCGTGAACGTTGCTGCCAAGGTAAGTAAACCTCTTGACAACAGGCATACTACTGATGGCTGTTCCCAAGAGGTCATTAAAACCCTTTGATCTTGGTTTTTATACAGGTCACTCGCTCAGTCTCTTGAGATCCCCAATCAGAGTCTCAGCTGACTCTGCAAAGTTCACAGCATCATCAGCAAAGTCACGTTCAGTGAATCTTTCTTCACCAACAGATGCCGCACATTCACTGGATCCTACAACCCTGCCCGACACCTAGTCCATGCAAGCATTGAACAGAATAGGAGCAAGAACACATCTCTATTGAACCCCAGAATCAAATGGAAAAAACACAGAGGTTCTGCCTCCACTCTGTACAGAACTCACAGTAACAGTATACAGGCCAGTCATGATATCCAGCAACTTTGAAGGGATCCCATGAAGTCTCAAGATATCCCGCAGGGCAGCTCGATCAACTGAGTCCAATGCTTTACGAAAATTAACAAAGGCTGCAAAGAAACTCTGCTGATATTTGCATTCGTGCTCCATGAGAACCCTCAGTGCCACAATGCGGTCAATGGTAGACATCTTAGGCATAAAACCAGAATGCTCTGGTCAGTGGTAGTTGATCAGGTGATCACGGATCCTATTGAGGATGACCCTAGTAAGGAACTTACCCGGCACTGACAGCAGTGCTATCCCCCTGTAGTTGTGGCAATCCAGGGGATCACCCTTCCCTTTCCAGATAGGGACAAAAATGTCCTTTTCCAGTCAGTTGGGATGATGCCTGTCTCCCAAATGGAAGCAAAGATTGCTTGCAATGCCAGGAGGACAGCCTGGTGAAATTCACCCCATATACTACAGCCTTTCTTTCTCTAAGCTGGTGCATTGGCCAAGCACTGTATTTGCTCCTTACAATTTGAATTGCAATACAACTTATAAGTGCCAGTCCATTTAACATTTCATCACACTGTCACTGTCCTGAATAAGCATTTGTCAAATTTTTTAACCCACTGGCTGCAGCTGGCATCACTCCCTTGAAACCAGGGCATCAATAGTCATAGACTTAGGATGGACTTAGCAACAAGGATACATAATAGTAGAAATGGTGCAAATGTGCAAAAATGTTTTTTATTAAGCTTCAAAATGTTCAAAAATGCAGTGCAAAATTCTTCAATAATAAATAAGTCAATAAATATGTCAATAAATAATTCCAATAATAAAAGTGAAGTTAAAATCTCTGGCAGGATCTGTCCATTAAAAATGATCACAAGCCACGGTGCTTCTTTCTCAACCACGTCTCTGCTGCTCACCTAAAAAGGTCTGCTCAGCCTTGACTGCACACCTATCAACAAGTGCAGTCAACCCTTACATCTGCCTTATGTCCCTTACCACCATCCCTTGGCCTTTAGAGAACACCCCACAAGTCCTGCTCCCACAACCATTTCTCAGCCTTTGACAAGGAGCCCACTAGTAGAGGTTAGTTGCTCTTGGAAGCTGTTTACTCCCTATGGGGCGTCATTGCTGACAGCTTGCCTTGTCTCTGCTGCATCAGCTCAGCCCCATTCCTGCCTCTCTTTTTTCTTCTCTTTCACTTTAAACTCTGATCTCTATCTTTTATCCATTTGTTTGCTTTTCTTTTTTCTTTCCTCTGTTTCTCCCTCTTTTCCTACTCAGGCTCCTTTTATTCTTAAAGAAGCGCAGCTGCCTAATTGCAAACCCCAAAGCACTAACATGTAATGCATCTAATTATACGACTGCACATCAATTTTTTTCTAATTTTAAGATTTTAGTTTTTGTTTAGTTTTTCACCATTTTCTAAATTTTGTTTTTTCCATTTTTTTGTTTTTATTTAGTTTGTTAAAATTGAATTTTTATTACATTTTAGATGTGTTTTACTCACCAAAAATGTCTACATGAATATTGTTTTGCATGTGTAAAACACAGTTTTCTATATAGTTGTCAAATTGTACTGTATTTGATTCATGTTTTACCTGTCAACCTAATACAGACAATTTTGCGGTCTCTGACAGAACTCAATTTTCTTCTGATATTGTGCCAGTTCAAGGCTTCCAGAAGAATCATAAAATGCAAGAATCATGCAAAAAATACACACCGATGAAATTTGTTACCTTAACCTGCAGCAAGTTTACACAAATGGTTATTTAATTACAAAAATACTTTATATTTTTGAGATTCCCTTTATGAGCTATAAGATCACTGTACACATATATTCTTCTTTTATACTTATTTTTGATATCTACTGGTGGAAACTGTTAATAGCATCTACCTTTTTAAAACTTTGAGAGTATTTTTTTCTGGGAATCCTTACTTTGCTCATTTTTTTAAAATATCGTTGAAGACACTACTTGAACTATGTTAGTAACAATAATAGCAGAAATAGAGATGTATGTTTCCATGTACAGTATATACTAAAATTTCTACAAGCAAACCAGTTACATTAAATATTAAACATCCATTATAGCAGATGCTATATATAACTATAATGAGGTATTTCACTTAATAAGCAACAAGCAAAACCTGGAGAGCTCCCTGTGAGCCTAAACTGGAAGGGTGTCATTTAACAACACATGTAGGAATACACAGATTTTGGCAATTAAAAGTGGCTAATGACACACTTCTAATATCCAGCTATAAAGCAATACCTGATGTTTTACACACTCAATACACATATATATGGCAAGAACATCAGTGACCATGTTAACAATCAAACCTAAGTTTGTGGTGCTGTGCAATTCTAATAAAAAGGCTTTCAGATTGCAACTTTCTATTACTCAAAGCACTTTACAAACAGTCAAAGGAATACAGTAGAAATAAAAGTAAAGATGACATTAAAAACACAGTATACAAATGAATATCAAATATTAATTAAAATTTTAAAGTCAAGGTTTTAGGTTAGATTAAGAAATTAGCAGGAAAAAGAAGAAAGCAATGAGCAAATAGCAACATTTTTGTACACTTACTAGGAATATAAACATTGATGTTACAATAACCCATGACGATATGGATATGGAACAGCAAATAAGAGTGAATTTTCATTATTAGTTTTACAGCCATATGCTGAACAGAAACTGACAATGTAATGACAATTTGTTTGCTACACCACCATGCTGATGCAAAGTGAACAGTTAAACAGAGGCCCCCTTTGCAAAACAGCATCCTTTCAAATATATCAATATTATTGCACTCTATTTGCCATTGATGAAGTATTGTACATATCGGAGATAGGAAGCTTCAAAATGCAAATGTTGAACTTCAAGATTACTTTACCTTGGTTTTAAACCAGAGAAGTTCATTATTACTTCTCTGTGACGAAATACATTCTGCAACACCAGACTGCCCAAATTAAAACATCAGTACTAATAACCTTGTCACTACCTGATCTGTGTTGCCTGCCCGATCTGCACACTCATGTGTCTTGAAAGTCTATATTCTAGAATACGAGGCAAAGCCAAGTGTCAGATCCATATGCACAGGCTTGAGGCGATTAACTAAGTTTGTCTGCTATTTGCCACCTATGTCAAGCATGAATGTCCTGCTTCCATGTTACAGGACTTGGAAAGGGTCATCATAAGGTGGATTCAGTGGGCCTTGTGCTGGACAGACACATAGTTTGTTGACTGAATGTGGTATGCAAACCAGGCACAGTCCTGCTTGAATGTAGCTGCTGTATCCAAGATCAGAAAGTTTTGTCGTAATGCAGTCAAGGAGGAAGAACTCTTGAAGGATTAAATCTCTGGGTACTTAGAGTGGCTGACTATATACTAGTTCAGCAGACAAGACTGGGAAACTGTGTTGAAGAGCAGTTTGCCTGCATGATCAGATGAGATAGTGTTTACGTTAGACGGGCTGAATTTACAAGGTGGAAGGAATTTATTTGCATTCTCACCAAATTTGGCATATAAAAACTGTCAGGTATGAGGCTGGAGGAGGGAAGGGCAGGACGAGTTGTGGGCCTACTAATAATACTGATGAGGGAGGGTTGCAGGAGACAAATAGCTCTGCGAAGCCAAGTGTTGGTTGTCAGCCATTTATGACAGTGTGGTGTTGCCAGTATCTGTGGCAGAAACAGTCCTCTAAATATAAAACAGGACTTCTGGTTGCCTAGCAAAGTTAAGGTATGGTCCATCAGCATGGAGGGTTTTTGAGGGTGCACTGAACTCCAGTGCACTTGTAGACATGTCTAGCGTAACTCTGGAATCGTACAAGAGTGTCGGGTCACCGCTGTTGTGCTTTGTGAGAGAAGGAAGCATGCCAGGCAATATTTTCATGAAGGTGGAAAATGCTTTTTTCAACACAATACAGTTTTATCACCCTTGACCATCACCCTGTTCTCTCCCACATGGCAGTACTTCTGAATTGTGTCCTTGCAGTGGTGCAGCATCTCCTGCTGCTACAATTAATCTCCCACTGTGAAGATACCATCAGTAAACAAGCAATATCAATGGAAAGTAAGGCTAAGGCTGAAATTCTTACATTCTTTGGCGTGTAAAGATAACATTTTTCCAGTCTAAATGCTGACTGAATTTGAAGCATTGAGTGGCTATTCGAATGTCACAAAATCCTCCATGACTCTTAACTTTCAAACTATGTAGCTGTATCCTCCAAAGTAACGTATAGCATGTGTTAATTTAGGCGTCTTTTTAATGATGTTTAGTGAAAGTTGCCTGCCATTCACTGTCAGTGAGGCTTCTGTGCCTGATGGTTAGCTAAGGCCTATTAAATTCAAGTGATGAAGCTTTGGTTTTTGCTCTCAGTTTTAGGAGGGAAAGCTGACCGATAGATAAAAAGTCCAGTGAAAACTATAGGTTCAGACGCCAGCACTGAGAGATACACATGCACACGAATCAATGCTCATTCCTAACCAAATTTATGACTGTACAGTTCTAAATCAATACACCTGCAACAGTTTCGGTTTTATTTTTCAATTTTCGTTTAGTTCTAGTTTTCATACAAGTTTTTTCTTATTGTAGTTAACAAATTAATTGATTTTTCATTAATAACATATTTTTAGTTAACAGGAAAATCACTCCTGGCAGGTTACATATGAGTGCAGGTGCAAACCGACACTTTTGATAAGCTTTATGCAGTTCCAAGTGGGACCCCAATACCGGCACATTCCAAAACTGGTTACGTATTATCAGCATGCCCAGATCTCCAAGAGGGCACCCCTTCCCAACTCTCAGAAGAAATCGTATGCAGTACATATAGTACCACGAAGAGGGTGAAGAAGTCCAGTCACTGTGGCAGACAATATCACATCACTTAAAAAGCTACTTGCTTATGTGGTGCTGAGTGCTTTTTAGATTAATGAAAACGGTGTCCTCACACTTGGAGGGTGCAGGGTGTACATGCAGGCATTAATTAACGATTTCATGCAGCAATCAGGAGGCACCAGTACCCACAAGATGGAAGTATAATGGGAGCCAGAGCAGGGTAGGAAAGGGGAAGGAAACAGGAAGGCCAGAATCAGGGTGTTTGGACCAGTGCAGTGGTGAGGAAGCAGACGGTCAGTGGCCCTGTGGAGGTACTCCAGGGGTGATGTCCCTGTTGAGCATTTATCAGGGAGTGGAAAAAGGCGGCCACTCAGGGCTTCAGCAGACAGCAGGAATACAAAACACAGACGGTCATCTCTGAGTGTCGCAGCTAATGCAGGTGGAGGCAGTTGTGAGTAGAGCCAGGTGATGGGATTGCAGCTGCTGGCGTCTCTGCTGACTGACAAAACCATTTAGGTGAGATAAAGGCTGGAAGACACATGGGCTTGGGACAGCAAGAGGGATGTTTTATTCAGGGATTTATATTGTTGTAATGATTGTGGTTTTTAACCTTTATGTGGGAATACCTGTTTTTATGGATTATTTATGTGGACAGCTGCACTATTTATTGCTGGAATAAAAGCACTTTTGCATCCAATAATAAACAAGTAATAAAAAGTGAGACAGTTTGTATATTTTTGTGACAGGCTGAGCTGTTCAAATAACAATATTTTCTAAATGTTTCTTGCTAGTTCCTTATCCACTACACTCACTGATATTCACAGAGAAGCAGTGTGGGGGGGTCATGCACAAAATAATGTGCAAAGATATCTTGTAGTTCTATGAAAGTTATCAGCAGTTTTTTTTTCAGAATTATTACTACTGTAATAGAAAACATTTTTACAGCTTGAAACTTTTTGGGGCCTCTCCATTGCAATACCCTTTGTAGCTGGTACAACAATTCAGTGTTTAACTGCCTACCTATTCATCCGAACAAGTTCTGTAGATCACATTGATGTATAATCATTATAGACATGTCTTTAATGTTCCATTCCTCAGATCTTTAAGAGAAAATATCCCTCATATGACCAAACACTGTTTTTCCTTGTGTTCTTTATTAGACCACAGTATTTTGTCTGTTTTAATATGTTTAATAAATTATGGGCATATTAATGCTGATTTATGTTATTGTTTAGACAGAAATGTATTCACTGCAGTATTTGTGTATATCTGCATGCTGTTAATATGTGACAGGTTCTGTAAAACTGAAGTAAACATGATGTCAGAAATACCCAATGGTGTGATTAACACAGAGAGAAACACAAACAGAGCAATCTGAGCTGATTCCATCAGTCTGCATATACTGTATGTCCCTGTCTGCTATGTACTTTTTATGTTTATTTGCTTCACAGACGTTTTTATACAAAGCAACCTGCAAAAGAGATCAACTTAAGGGAGTGACATAAGGCTGGGAGGACTGTTTGGGGAAGCAAGTATTACAGAATAAGATTACAAAATTGATCATCACAAGTAGAGATGCTCAGAACAAAATTGAAACTAGTTACAATTCTCAGGTTACAAAAACTAACAGCAATTAGACTGAAATTCACAAAAAGGGAGAGTCTTCAGATGCTTCTTAAACACATGGAGGGAGTCAGAATCTTGAATGGAAGTGGGTAGCACCTTCCACCCGCTACGACATACACACAAAAAGAGTCTGTGTTGAGATTTCATGCCAAGAAGCGGTGGCATCAGTAGAGACCTGAGTGGTTGAGAAAGAGCATAGAACAATTTTATACTTTATATAAGTGCTGACCCATTGACTACTCTGTAGGCAGCTATCCGGAATTTGAACTTAATTTGTTCTGCTATAAGAAGCCAATGTAGTGATCTGAAGAGAGGAGTGGCATGTGTTTAGCTCAGCTGGTTGAACACCAGGTATGCAGCTGTGTTTTGAGTCATCTGCAGTAGCTTGGTGACACATACTAATACTCCAGCTGTCATGCCTCAATCAGTATTTCTTCCACTGACTGCAGTTCAAATTTATGTTTTATGCCTCTTCATTCATTTTTGATCCTTTGATTTATGTTGATTATGTACATCATTCTTTATTTTTGGTTTTATCTTTGCTCTGTTCATTTGCTATGTTCCATGTTTTTTGCAATTGGTCCTCAAGAAGTGGGGCCAACTGCCAATCACTGCCAGGAACTGTACACCACCCTCTAAATCTGTTATCCCTCCACAGTTCCTGGCGGTTCATTTTGAATGGGCTGAGGAGTGGTGAGTTCTTGTGCTTTTGTGATTCTTTGAATTTTTTACCTTTTCTCATTTTTTTGTCTATTCATTGATTGCCTTATTGCTTTAAGTAATTTCTTTGCCTTTTGTGCTGTACAGAACTTGCCTTTGTTTCAGAGCATTTTTGTGAAAGTAATTTTTGTATTTTTATAAAGACCCTGTGTTTGCCCTCATTTCTTGCCCTCCCAGTTCATGACACCTGATAACAGAGAGTTGCATTGGTCCAGATGTGACAAAGGAGACTTGTCTACTTGTCTGCTCTCCGGTACCATATTAAAGGACCCCTGTATTACAATTTCCTCCGGTATCTCTGTCTCTTCTTCATTTTCTCTCTATACTGCTCAGTCTTGCATTTCTCCCTCCTATCTGCCTGACTTGATCCTGACTCAGCACTCAAAGGAAATGGCCTTTTAATGTCATAGTTCAGCAAGGGTTTTAATATCTTTTTTCATTTTAACATTTTTATTGTCTTTTAAATATTATTTTGAAAATATAATTACATTTATCTTTGTTTTTTCTTGTATGATTTGATTATTTTATTTATTGATAATTTTGTGTTATAAGTAATTAAAGTTTTTTGGTGACTAGCTATTTAAGTTATATTACTTGTAGTTTTTATGTTAACCATAGGGAGATGGGCCACCTGATGCTAAAGCTGCTGAAGTTCCTCTACTGGTATTTAAGATGAAACAGCACATGAAATGGCGCTATGGCACTGTTTCTATTCCTGACTTTTAGTTCAAGGTTTTTGCTTTTTTGCATTACCTAATTTTGACCCCTTCTATTTTTAAAAAGTACTGTTTCCAGTTTGTGTTTTCTTGTTTTGTTTGCTTTTAGGATTGTGTTTTAGGCACACCTGTTTTTCTTGATTTTGCTCAGGCCTTTGTTTTTGATTTCAACCTTTTAAAATTCTTTTAATACTGTATATACTGTACTCACAGATAAGTTCTCCCGCAGATAAGTCAGGACTTGATTTTACAGTATAATTTCTGGTATTTTATAATGTCGGTCATATAAGTTGAATGCGTAAATATCACGCTGTTGGTACAAGGGATTATGATATCTAATGCCCACCTGAGAGAGTAACCACGGCGCACACTGCCTTTTTTTCCTAAATGGGTTTGGCAATGCACTATATCAGCGCGTGCTCCTAACCACTCTCTCTCACTCTCTCTATTGTGCCTACATGACCACACGGTAATACTCAAACTATTCCGAAGCAACGTTTGCACCAATTTGTGTTTTTTGTATTTCGCACCCTCATACACCTTTATCGTAAGTGCATCACTTATCTATGAAGCGTTTGATCAGAAGAAAATATGAAGCTGGTTTTAAATTAAACGTCGTTGAAGTAGCAAAAGAAATTGGTAACTGCGCTGCTGGAACAAAATTCAACATGTCTAAGAAACTGATGCGAGATTGGAGGAGGCAAGAAGATGTAAAAAAAAAAAATTAAGTGTCGCATTTTTGAACAGGCATATGAGTCGGGGTCTGATTTTGTGATCGATTTTTCAGGTTTCAAAACCAGACTTATACGTGAATATATACAGTAAATTAATTTATTATAAAAGAAAACATGTCTTGTTTTTGGAACAGAGGTTTTCCCAATTTTTCTCTCTTTCCTTTTTGTGGACTTTTTGAAATTTTGTCTCATTTTTGAGCCCCTGTAGGCTGCCAGCCTGCCATTTGAATTGGACGTAGGCTATCTCAAGTTGTAAGACCAGCCCTCTTGTTGTAGACTTGAGGTGTGGACAAGGCTGACATATGTTTGTTGAGGACTACATGTCTTTCTTGAGACTTTGAATTGGCAAGATCACTCTATTTTAGGCCAATCCTGAGGTCATTTCCATAATAACTTCCCAGATCAATTCTAGGCTCAAGAATCCCCACAGAATCTCTTTGGGCTTTCCTCATAGGAAATGGTCTACTGGCACAAGGTGTCAATACAGTCCTGATCCCCATGTTTATATTTTAAGGACAAGGAAATACCCAGGATTCCTATTCAGAATAATAAATAGATGGAATCCATCCATAGCATAACGGGCCTCAGTACTGCCACCAGTCAGACTGGAATCTTCCATTTTATTGCATGATCCCAAATTCTTTTCCTTCTCTAAGGTGACCCAGGAAGGTTTTGTGACCAAAAAACAAACAAACAAAAAAAAAATACCAATCTGTTGTCAACCCTAAATGCTATCCAAACATCTAAGTCTAGAAACAAAGTTGAGATTTTGACTAACCAGAAAAACACCAAAAATAGTTAAACTGGGTCTGTAAACAATGGTTAAAGTACCATAGCTCTGATGACTTCAGAGGCCACAAACTTCCAGTTGATCATATGCTTCTATAGCAACAATGCATGCCAAAATGCCAAAACTGAAATATGGCTGCTCCCACAAATAAAAAAAGCAATTGCATAATAACAAGAAACAGAGATAAGATGACATGAAAATGAATTCTTTATTGTAGAAAAACCCAAAAATGGACATCACTAAAATTTTGACAAAAACAGTCAATCATGACAGAATTCAGCTTTTAATACACTACTTCTAAGGCAACAACTCTCTCAACATACAGGTTTTACAGTCCGCTGGCTGATTAGTTAATGTTCTGAATTTTTTTACTGCTGTTTTAATGTTGTTAATTAAAAGAAAGACATTTGAGAATGTTCTCATTCATTTTAGCAAATTGCTATTTTGGTTGTTATAAATTTTTACTTTCACAAAATTATTGCAACACCATTTTGTTTAAAATTTTTATGGCAGGTGCCAGCATTTTGTGCATTTTTATGGGTGCTAATAAAACATTTATTTTATATTTTTATTTAGTATTCAGGTTCAATAATGAAATCTATATTAAGAATTCATCTTTCATCTACTGTACTACAAATGCAATATAGTTTCATTGTTTAATTATTAAGTTACTCTAAGCCTACTACAGTACTTCTTCCCTTTTTAAGAATAATGCATAATTTTATCATGCACTACAGTTATATTTGCTTACATTGTACCATAATTGTGTCCAATATGAACAGCACTATTAAAAATGAGCTGCGTGCACGGATAAAGCACCAAAAAGACATCATGAACAGCTGCGTTTTGGCGTTCACAGAGACGTGGTTGGAGCCCAGCGTACCTGACTGTGCAGTCACACCAGACGGGTTCACAGTTTATCGGGGAGACAGAACGAAGGACTCAGGCAATTCAAGGGGAGGGGGTGTGTGTGTCTTAAAAACACACTGCTCACCGGTTCTCGAGCTGCTGGCCATTAAAGTTAGACCCTTTTACCTCCCGAGGGAGTTCAGTTCAGTTCTCCTTTCAGTTCTTTACATCCCCCCACAAGCTGATAAAGCTTCGGTTATGGATGAACTGTATGATGTTATCAGTGGACTAGAGAACGCTAACTCAGAAGCAGCATTTATTGTGTTGGGAGACTTTAACAGAGCAAACATGAAGAAAGTTCTCCCTAAATACTATCAGCACATCTCTCCCCCCACAAGAGGTGATCAAACACTGGATCATTGTTACACCTTATTCAAGGACTCCTACAAACCTCTCCCTCGACCAGCTTTTGGAAAAACAGACCATTGCTCTATATTGCTGCTGCCTGCATATAAACAAAGACTTAAACAGGAAAAACCGGTTTACATGGACATCTACAAATGGGACAGTAGATGGTGGGGGGGGGGGGGGGGGGGGGGGGGGGGGGGGGGGGGGGGGGGGGGGGGGGGGGGGGGGGGGGGGGGGGGGGGGGGGGGGGGGGGGGGTCTTACAGGACTGCTTTGAAACAAATGATTGGCAGATGTTTGAGGATGCAGCTGATGGCAACATCAATTAATTCACAGACTCTGTCACAGGATATATCAGCAAGTGCATTGACGATGTTGTCACTAAACCTCCATTTGCAGATATCCTAACCAGAAACCCTGGGTAAATAGGAGATTTGGGCTAAGCTCAAGACGCGGACCTCTGCCTTTGGCTCAGGGGACTCTGATCATACAAAAGCAGCCAGATACGACCTCCGGAGGTCCATCAAGAAGGCCAAACGGACTACAGGACAAAGTGGAGTCAAGCTACCACAGCTCTGACACCAAGCACCTGTGGAATGGACTGTGCTGCATCACTGACTATAAAAAGAAAACACAGTCAGTGGTCAGCCCACTGCATGTCTTGCAGACGAGCTCAACACTTTCTATGCTCGTTTTGATGCAGCCAACAAAGAACAGTGCTATATCCTCAAGGGGGCAGTGAGTCTGTCTCTCTGATCCTTGAAACGTCTGATGTGAGAAGGTCCTTCAAAAAGGTCATCCTCGCAAAGCTCTGGACCAGATGGCATCCCAGGCCGTGCCCTCAGGGCGTGTGCTGACCAGCTAGCAGGTTGTTCACCAACATCTTCTTCATCTCCCCTGAGGCAGTCAGTAGTCCCCACTTCCTTCAAGGCATCCACCATCATTCCTGTCCCAAAGAAACCGGTGGTCTCCTGTCTAAATGACTATCGCCCGGTTGCACTGTTATCGGTCATTATGAAGTGCTTCGAGCAACTGGTCAAAGGTTACATCTGCTCCTCCCTCCCCGACACGCTGGATCCTCTCCAGTTTGCTTACAGAGCAAACAGATCAACAGAGGATGCCATTGCGCTAACAATAAACACTGCCCTCACCCACCTGGAAAGAGGAAATACATATGTAAGAATGCTGTTCATAGATTACAGCTCGGCATTCAACACCATCATCCCCTCAAAACTAGTCTTGAAGCTTGACGACCTTGGGTTGGGGACGACCATCTGCAGATGGATTTTCTCTTTCCTCACAAACAGGCCCCAGGTGGTGAGAGTCGGCAAACACACATCCTCATCACTCATTTTAAACAAAGGAGCGCCGCAGGGCTGTGTGCTTAGCCCCCTCTTGTATTCCTTGTTCACCCATGACTGTGTTGCAAAACACGGCACAAACACCATCATCAAGTTTGCAGACAACACAACCATCATAGGCCTTATCACTGACAACGATGAGATGGCCTACAGAGAGAAGGTGCTGGCATTGAGTAATTGGTGCCTGGATAACAACTTGTCTCTTAATGTCAGCAAAACCAAGGAGATGATCGTGGACTATCGGAAACAACAAGGCAGAGAACACCAGGCCATCTACATCAGCGGCATAGAAGTTGAAAGGGTTAACAGCTTCAAGTTCCTCAGAGTAAACATCACAGAGGATCTCTTGTGGACCCTTCACATAGACACTGTGGTTAAGAAAGCTCGCCAGCGGCTCTACTTCCTGAGGAGGCTGAGGAAGTTTGGCATGAATGCCAACATCACCTCAAACATTTACAGGAGTGTGGTCGAGAGTCTGCTGATGGGCTGCATTACCGTCTGGTATGGGAGCTGCTCTGCCAGCAGCTGGAAATCACTACAGAGAGTGGTGAAGGCAGCAGAGCACATCACGGGCAAGAGTCTTCCTGCCATTGAAGACATTTACCTCCATCGGTTCTTGCGTAAGACAAGCAGCATCATAAAGGACCACAGCCATCCATCACACCAGCTGTTCTCCTTGTTACCATCTGGAAGATGATACAGGAGTCTGGCTGCTCAGACTACAAGACTTAAGAACAGCTTTTACCACCAGGCCATTCGACTCCTCAACAGCAACACCTGAACACTTACATACACTTACAATTACATCTACATTGCAATACTCACATACAAACTGTACCTGCACACACTCTGAATACTGACTGGAACATGCATCTGCACTTTATGGAATATGCATCTGTACTTATAAAGCATTATCTGTGCAATAACTGTCATTTGTACTTGCTGCTCATTCAACTCATATTGCTCTATAACTTCTTTTAAAATGTACACATTTTATTTTATATGGCTTGTCTATTTTTAACTTGTAATTTTTTTTTTTTTAATTATTTTTTAGCTTTATTGGATCTAGGCTGAGTGACTTGTTTTTCTCGTCATACACATTTCATTGTATGTTGACCCTGTGTTAACCTATATATGACAAATAAACCTAAACCTAAACCTAAAAATTCATATTGAGTAAAATTTTATTAATAGCATGGTGATGAAAGTCATGCTCTTGGCCAAGTTTTTCCTAAATATGATTATGTGAGCCCACAGATGGTCTGGGTTCCCATTTGTGCTGTAATTATTCACTGCTGCTGCAAAAGCTTGTGAATTTTTGAAAAATGTATAAAATCTTGTACAATTGATTAACTAAGTCATCATTCAAAAGATTGTGTAAATGCAATTGTAATTGTAATTTCTTTAATCAGGTCTGAGATGTCGTTAATCCTATTCTTGGTCAAAATTCCAGTTGCAGATTGGTAACTTGAAGTGAGTATTAAAGAGATTTGAATGTTTATCAGTTTACAACATACAGCCCAGATGTGACAACAGCCTAAAGAGAATATTTTTAATTACTGTATAAAATATTAAACTAGCAAGCAGAAACAAGCCACTTGTGTCTGCCAAGACGATCAGAAATCATTAAAAAAAATTATGTTGTTCATACTATATAAAATGTGGTGAAAATCCATACGTGTATTAACACTGATAATATATAAGCCATCCCAAACAACATCTAAAAGTATATCCATATGTATGTACATGTCATTAAAAAAACATGTTCATCAAGTACTATATGCATTATACAGAACTTGTGTGATGAGTAAATGAGAAGGGTGAAGTGTTTAATAAGAATGACGAATTTGTCAAGACTCAGATATGCTAAATAAACAAAAGCTTATAGATAAACTAATGATTAACTATTATCATATCACAAATTTTAACCACAGCTAAACAAAATAATCTCAGTAAAGGCTAACAGGTATATTACAAGCAGAGGAAAAAATCCAGTCTAAGTTTAGAAAACAAAAGTATGACTGTAAACAAGAAATAAAGTAATAAAATGCATTCTTACCACTGGTTTTATGATTTTAACCTTTACACAGTCAAACCACTGCTGATGTGTATGCTCCTTATTATATTTCTCTACAGCAGAAACAATCAGTTTATCTGAGCAGCGTAAGGCTACTGCAAAAAGACAGCCCTGTAAACAGAATAGCAGTCCTAGAGCCCTCTCCATGTTGAACTGCTACTGAAAAGTGGCTTTGGTTGGTGATTTTATACTAGAGATAATCAAACCCAGATGTGACAAAAGCTGTGTGAGCCACTAGAATTCTGCTCCAGTGCAAATAAACATGGCCTTATTAGGCAAGGCTATTACGTTACAAAAGCTTAGTGTTTATCTGAGAAACTTTCCAGAAGCTGACTTGCTGCGAATGCCATAGGTAGTGAGAGTGCAAAACATTTGGCAAAATGCTTTGTTTTCGTTAAGACATAAAGGAGCAGGTTTTACTTTGAGCCCAGCAACACGCCAATTGGCCATTTTTGCATGTGTAAACAAAAAAAAAAGGTGTTAAATATCCCACATGTTTAGCTTCTTCTTAAGAAGAAGCACAAAGTAAAATAAAATGAGTTCAACATTTAGATTTTTGTATTAAATAAAACTTTAAAAGATTTTCCCCTCAATATACGAAAACACTGGCTTCTTCTCCAGAATAGATTACTGCCTTGTGCTTAATGCTCCTGGGATAAACTACATCCCCCATTTTGATCCTGAATTTAACTTAATATTAATGGATGGATGAATGGAAAAGTGAAAATGAAGAAAGTGACACAACAGAATAGAGAAATTCTGTCATTTGTGTAACTTCAGTGCCTAAGTTGGGTTCCTACAGATTAGTGTCCCACATCTGCTGTGTTGCTATTTACGTTGTTATTAGCATTGTTTTTCTTTCCTTAATTTTTTATGGTATTGTTATTTTTTTATGTGTCATTGGTAAAGTTGTTTGACTGTTTGCACCATACAATACCAATTATAGTGTTCAACACACAAATTGTGTCTGTTTTTGTTGCTGTTTTGAACTTTGTGCTCTACAATGGTGTAAACTTCTTGACCTACTCACTTACATAATGTAACTTTGAAACTCCTCTAATATAGTGTAATATTGTGAACTACCACCTTACACAGTGTATCTGTCAAAGTTTACCCCCTCTTACATAATATATCTTGTTATAATTTGACAGTTCCAAGTCTTCTAGTGATTGATTGTGTGATGCTGGGCATTCCTAATATATGCATCTGTTGCAGATGACATTGTCAGAAAACTACAATCACTAAATATGTTTAAAAATATCATTATGAACAACAGTTACTTGATTTTTTTTATTAAACTTATCACACACATTCTGTGTTTAGTTCCATAATAAGTGATATTATGAATCTTCAAATGGATAATATGCTGTAATAATAGCTGTGTTATGAGTAATTACATTTTTTGGTCTTTCAATTATGATTTGCACAGCAGGTTGCTACACAGTACCACACTATTTGCTGTTTCTGGTCTTGCACTCATTCAGATATTTTGTCCAAAAAACTTTAAAATTCATGTGAAATCAATTATCAAGGTTTCTAAAGGTGTCATTAGTGACATCACAGTGTCCAGATATAGTTGTTGGGTCTGAAGCCACAAAACAGCCATTTATGATAGAAGTCCTGGGAGAATCACATGGTAGGGCGTATGAAAGGAAGTATGCTAAGAAACATTATCTTCTTGTGCCAGGGACAAAGATGGTGAGTTTGCTGCTTGCCTGTGAAAGTGAGTTGCAGGGGCTTTTCTGGCTTCTCACTTTGTAGAGCATTTACTCTGCTTGGCATCACAATGGGTCTCAAAGAGACAAACCATTAACTGTATCATGAAAGCTGTAGAAAGAGCCTCCAGATGACTCTGGTCCTCAGCTACTGGTAAGCTGGGAAATGATCATCCCTGGCTGTGTTGAATGGGCAAAGGTGTCTAATGATGTGAGACCCAAAACACACCCAAAGACCCTAGGATGCATCAGTGATATTTCCCTGTGCATTTTTCAGATATATTGATACATCACTCACAGCTGTGCTATAATTTACAAAAGTTGGAAAATGTTATTCTTTTGTTGGAGGTTAATCAGTCCATTTTAGCGGGCTGTATTTTTCACTGGAAATGATCTTTTGCAGAGTACATCTGTAACCAAAGTAATCTATCTGAATATCCAGTGCGTTAACAATTTACCAGTTCTTCACATGATATGAAAATTGAATACATCCTGAGCAGCTATCCAAAGGCCCTAGGGAAGGGTTGCTACTGGTGATGCCAAGACAAGGTGCTGAAGGCAGTTGCTTAGAACATCTCCTCAGTCATAACAATAAGCAGGCCCCAATGTCCCCCCAGGAAGAAAATAACATTCGTCAAGGCAGGACAACAGCTGAAACCACAGCCTAGAGCTGCTGCAGGTCTAATTTCCACCACAAAGGACTAGCAGATGATAGTAAATCTGGGCAAGCAACTTAAGTTTCCAGCAGATATCATGGTAACATCATTGCGACCAAATATTGTCATACTGTCAGAGGCCTCAAAACAGCTTGCCCTGATAGAATTGACTGTGCCTTGGGAAGATCGTATAGAAGAGGTTTTTGAGTGTGAGCTGGCCAAGTACCAGGGTCTTCTGGAGGATTGCCGGAGACAGGGGTGGCAAGCACACTGCCATCCAGTGGATGTAGGCTGCCGAGGCTTTGCTGGCCTCTCTCTCTACAGAGTCTACACCCTGTCAGGCATAAGTGGGTCACTCAGAAAGACAGCCATCATGACTACAACAGAGGCAGAGAGCCGTGGCTTAATGCTGCTGAGACACAAGTGTGGGCTTGATCAAACCCAACTGGGTCACCTGGGTGAGGGTGTATGATGTTGTGAGACCCGAAACACCCTATGAACCCAGGAAACATCACTGATGATGCATCACAGCACATACGTAGGGTGTATCTTTTACCTGACTAAATAAAGTGTGCTGCTGTACCATGTAACAGTGTTCAGAATGCAATGTCAGCATAATTTGCTTCATTGAAAAAATTAAAGTTTAGAATATAAGACAATTCAATTTTTTAAGAATAAAATTACAGTTTTTTTGAGAATAAGATGGGACAACTACATTTGTATTAATATATAGAATTGGACAAGAAAAGTATTGTAACCCTGTCCAGTAAATATCTATATACAAGTCAATTTCTTTCTGTCCAGCAGTAACACTCTGTTGAGTGTATTCAGCATTAACATTTGAGAGGCATCATCTATTGGAATGTAATTTGTAATCCATGTAATAGTAAAGTCCATTTTATTTTTAATTTCAATAGATGGTGCATCATAAACATTAGCATTGCTATTAAGAATTCGATACCAAATGCTACATAATTGAGGCAAAAGATAAACCTGACACTAAAACGTTATAAAGGAAAATTTAAATTGAAATAAAAAAGCATCATAGAATACTAATCTCACTTAAATCCTTTAAACATTCCTTGAATCTGCAATGTAGCAAAATGATAGTAGGAATAAATTGTGTAAATAATTAACAATTCCATTAATGGCTATAAAGTAAACACATTGGCCTGCCAAAAACAGATTTTGAGAGCACTGTGGTTAGACCATCAACTCCTTTCCTCTGTGTGACAGTCAGTAGACTCCTATGGTATTTCTTCCTCTAGAAAATCTTAGTGATTAGCAAAAATGAATATAATGAGGGTATTAGAAATAAACTTGATCCATTAGGTTTAAAAGTCAAGACAGAGGTAAAGAATTTATGGGTAATTATTGACTCTGACCTAAATTTTAAATCATATATTAATCATATTACTAGCACAGCATTTTATCACTTAAGTAATACAGCAAAAGTTTGATCCCTTATA
>NC_041399.2:109765088-109826741 GCF_900747795.2 Erpetoichthys calabaricus | reverse complement strand
ACTTTGCAAGATCCTGAAAAATTAGTGCAAGCTTTTGTTTTTAGTCGTCCAGATTACTGTAACACACTCCTCTCAGGACTACCCAAAAAAGACATACATCGATTGCAACTAGTGCAGAATACAGCTGGCAGAATCTTAACTAGGAAAAGAAATTCTGAGCACATCTCTTCAGTTTTGATGTCACTACACTGGTGTGGACACTTTTTGTGACTGAAGACAGAGAAGAAAATTAAAATTAGTCAAAACCTTTTATTAATACATACCAGGCAAGGGTAAAATGTCAGAGAAACACAGTCCCAGGACACCGCGCTTCATCTGCCTCGAGCGCAGATGTCCTTGTTCTTTTATACCTTTCTAATCTCCTGATCGTTGACCACGTAAGCAAAAAATAGCATCCTGACTCATTGTACTTTTCCAATTTTGTAAAGTCATTACCCTAAAGGTATATTTTCTTGTCACACACATCATCAAAAGAAAACTTCCAGAAAGTATACATGCTTCTTGTCACGTACGCAAAACACAAACAAGTTTCATCACTCTGTCCTATTTTCTATACACACATACATTTTGTTCAATTACATCTTTTTATGTTTTCACACTCCTCCCTTTTTGAACAAAAATGATGTGGGCCTATATAATTCTATCTTGAAATGGTTGATGAAGGGGAAGGGGGAGAGAAAATGGAAGAAGCTATACGAGACATGCGCTCCTCATGTAGCATATATGCCCTTTCCATAGAGGCGGTAAAGGGCTTAGATATTATATAGCGACACAAAGGGATAATACAACAACCAAACAGGAGGAGGAGACAAAATGTCACAACCAAAGAAATGAAAACAGATCTTATCCATTGTCCCCAGGATCCAAAGGAGGATGCAAACCACTGATCCCAAGGATTTGTAATGCCAGAATTAGTGGAAAGTTCTTTAGAGAGAGCAGTGAGGCCTGCCAATGCACGAGTTATTGATCCATCTGGCGCGGTATTATTTGGAATATATGTACAACAAGCATCACCGAACATAGCACAGACACCTCCCTTTTCCGCAAGTAACATGTCCAGGGCTAGACGATTTTGCCAAGTCATCAGAGAAGTACGATCAAGCTGTTCATGTATACCTTCAATAGCGTCTTTGGTGAAGTTAAGGAAACGTTGTTGGTTATAATAAAGGTAATTAATCCAGTCTACATTCTTATTAATAGTAATTTGGGGTATGATAGATTCAAAACCGGCTGCGACTTGATCCCTAGCTTTAAATCTGTCTGGGACACCCCTAGGGACTCCAATAGCATCTATGTATACTCCAGGGCCATGTAAGGAGATATTAGTAGGCGTATGGAAAAGGGAGCGGGTATGTCGGAAATAAAAAGGAGGTGTGGAATAATATGAGAGGTAAGGATATATGTCTAAAAGGCATAACTAATTGGATTGGAGCACAGGTACCAGACCAATTAGGGGGAAGGGTGGCAAATAATTTGGACCTACGACACATCCACCAAATATCTGATCTAGGAGTGGTTTGGGAGAGAAGAAAGGAAGACAGAACGGTGTTCAGAGAAAAGTTAACCTGAAAAGTTTGAGAACAGAAAGAAATGGTAATTCTCCTACCCATGTCGTTCCATAAGATTTGAAACATGTATAGGGGTATCCATGTGACGGGTGGGGGGAAAAAGAATAGATAGATTAGAACACTTTGAACTAGAGAGGGGTTTCTTGGAAGTAGTGAATAAATACAGAAGGCAGGGCAACCCCACGGGGTCAGAAATGTTAGATAATGGGAAAGGGACTGTAGCTAAATGGGGACGGGCTGCAGCGCACGCATAACAATGAGAACGATTAACTTGCTTAGCTGAATAGAGAACCCACTGCAACCATCTATTCTGATCCCCATAACCAGTTTCTACTGAAAAAGTGGATGAAAGGGTGGAAATATTCATAATCTTAACAGGAGAAAAATCTGAACCAAAAGTTGGGGAGATGGGTGTGTGTGCCAGAGAATGAGGGGTGTTAGTAACAGGATTATCAATCTTAATTAGAAATCTCCCTAAAGGGTCTGTTCCAGATACATATGCCCCTAATACATAAATACCTGAGTTACAATGGTTGTCAGCACATACAATGAGAGGCATGTCCTTTTATGATAGAAAACCGATTTTTCAAACCGTATTTTTGGGCCTCAAAAGGTTGATAACCCCAGTCCTCAGTTCCAGTGTTAGCAAAAACCCATTGCCAGTTGTCGCAGTCACTTCCCCTCATACACACGTATTTGTCAGATCCGGTCCACTGGGCTTGTCGACCAGTTCCACAGTTGATAATAGAGCAGAAATCAAACTGCACTGATGTAGTAATTCCCAACGGGAAAGTCAAGGTGACCAGGGCAGTAGACAAGGGAAAAGAAAAACATAGTAGCACAGCAATCAAGGGTGCCATCTCTTGCAATGTGAGGCGTGAATCCAGGCAGGCAATCCTTCAACTTTCACGGCGTGTGGTGTGGATAGAAGAATTTTGGAATGATCCTCTCCACCTAGGCTGATGCCAGTGTTTCCTCCGAGTATCTCGAACCAGGATCCAGGTGCCCAAAGGAATTGGTAAATCCTTGGAAAGGGGACTGGTCCTCCAGGCTTGATTAACCTGCTGGTGGATTTCCTTCAACGAGGTTCGCAAACCTGCAAGACTAGAGAGAAAATCATTGTCCACAGTATGCAAATTCACATTACAACCATGCCAACGGGCATGGGACGTCCGGTCAGAATCTCAAACGGCGATAGTCCCAGTTGTCGGTGTGTCCGTCCCCTTAGTCCCATTAAAGCTAAGGGTAGTGCATCCGGCCATGATAAATTAGTTTGTTCACAAAATTTTTGCGAGTTTAGCTTTTAAAGTGCCATTGCATCGTTCTACGATGCCTCCGCTTAGGGGATGGTATTCACAATAGCCAGGTGGTTAATTCATTTATAATGGAGTTCACAAAATGAGTGCCATTATCTGTTTGTAACTTTTGAGGGATACCCCATCTTGGAATAATCTCTTTAATTAGTGCTTTAGCTACTGTTTTGGCATCGTTGTGTTTAGAAGGGAAAACCTCTACCCATCGGGAGAACACATCGACAATCACAAGACAATATCGGAACCCTTTAGACGAGGTTAGTTCAATGAAATCCATTTGGAGGTGTTCAAACGGACCCATTGGATTAGGGGTAACGGCGGGACTTACCTGGGTACCCTTTCCCACATTAAACTTTTGACATATTGCACAGCATCTGCAAAATTGCTCTGCATATGTAGAGAAACCTACAGCTTCCCAATGTTTTTCAACATCTTGAACCATGGCATCTCTACCTGCGTGATCGAGGCCATGGGCGATTTTTGCCATTCCTGGGAAAGAGGCTTTTGGGAGAAAAGGTTTGTTAGTGTGTTTATGAGTCCAGACTCCATCAGAGAGGGACCCTTCTTTGGACCATTTTCTCCTTTCGATATCCGTGGCTACACTCTGTAAAGAAATAATTTGATTATCAGGGTCCTGGTCATTTCTCTGTTGGAATAAAGAAATTGGTGTGTTATTATATGCAGCCTCTTTAGCAAAGTGGTCAGCTAATTCATTCCCTTTGCTAACAGGATCCTGTTTTCCTGTGTGAGCTTGACATTTAACAATCGCTAGCTCCGATGGTTTGGTTATAACTTCTAAAAGGGATTCGATCAATTTCTGATGTTGAATGGGTTTGCCAGTACTGGTCTTAAGTTGGGCTTAAAAGTTATCTATGTAACATACTTAAACGCGTCTTTTCCTTCATGCTTATTATTAACAAGGAAAACATACGTGCTTGAACCTTTATTCGTATCAAGTGTGCTGACCACTGCGTCACCATGCTCTTCCTTTATAGTACCTAAAATACACAACTTCCATTCATATCACAATTAGACACACATTCATATCACAATTAGACACATTCCGCTTATCGCCAAAAAACTTGTCTCCCTTCTCATGTAATATTATTAAAAGAGTATTTTTCCTTCAAAACTTGATCAGGGTTTAAAAGGAAAAATATTTTTGTATATTTACAAGCCTTAAACAAAAGTGGAGACATTCATTTGCGCTAAACCAATCACACAAATCGATAATTATCTTTTTCAGTTTTTAGTTAGAGCTCTCCAGGACTGGTCTTAAATTCCCTTAGTTTCCATAGCGTTCCATGATCATGGCAGACTCCAAAAGCATACCTGGAATCTGTATAAATTGTTACGATCTTCCCTTCGGACAGCTGACATGCTTGAGTGAGTGCTACGAGTTCAGCTGCTTGTGCACTTAAGCTTGATGAAATTCGATTTGCTTCCAGCAGGCGGTCCCCTTGGACCACTGCGTAACTAGTTGAGATGTGAAGTTTTGGCTTGTACTAGGATAGAATGTACAGCGTGAGGCACTTTAACTGTTAGGGGGCTCATGAGAACTACATCCGTGCTTGCTAATATAGCTTCTGTTGTTGCAGCCACAGCACGAAGACACGGAGGAAATGCTGCGGCCACTGGATCCAGTTTTTTAGAAAAAAAATAAGTCACCGGTCTTTGTTTATCTCCATGTTGTTTCCATGTTGTTGCGTCAGTACTGCATTCATAAATCCCTGCTTTTCGTCCACGAACAAAGTGAATGGACGAGAAATGATCAGGCAAACCTAGCGCGGGCGCAGATAAAAGAGTAGCTTTGAGGTTACAGAGAGCCTTCTCAGCCAATTGTTGCAACGGCTGTGCTCTTTCAGTAAAATTTAGAACCCACTGTCTGCAGTAGCCCAGAATACCTAAAACAGACATAACCTGTTGTTTTGTTTAGCTGCAGCTTAACCTTAGAAACTTTATGGCCATTTTCCCACAGAAACAGCAACAATTTCTGGGTGTCTATTGTACAATTTTCTTCCGTCACGATTTCCATCTACATACTGTTTTCCGGCCAAACGCCGTTTAAATTTACTACTTCCGGCCAGACGCCGTCCAAATTTTGGGCAAGAACTTAACCAGAAATACAAAGGGCTTCTCTGTATCCCTGAGGCATGACGGTCCATGTCCATCGGCGGTACCGCGTTTGACGAGATCGGGATGTACGGCGGAGATGCCAGCCTCTGCTTCGGGAGACAAAGGATATTGGGCACGGTGCGGGCGGAAGGAGGATTTCGGGTGGATCACCAGAGGCTCACAATGGGCTATCCTTTGAAACATTACTTTAGTTATTAAATGGTCAGGAGTATCAAAAATACCTGGAGTAACTTGTAACCAGTCTGTTCTTTCAAGGCATTTTTCCACCCATGGTCCTATTTTCTCCCATTTAACAGTGTGAGATTTAGCTAAGGAAAAATATGAGGCACTATGCCGCCAAGATAATATATGTGCTGTGAGCATGTAAGATGAACAGAAAGCAGCAGCCTTTGTGGATGAAATAAAAACACAGTAGATATGAAGGGTTTCGGGGCAAGTACCAGAAGTAAGGAAAGATTCTAGTGTAAAATGTCAGGGGCCTGTAAATTGGGAAAAAGACAAGGGGAAAAAAAAAATGTAGGGCTTTGAGGAGAATGGTGTGTGGGGAAAAATCTAAAGTCCATGCTGCAAAAGAGGGTTTGGGGTAAGGGGTAATTTGACACAACAACTTTAGGGTTGAACAAAGTATGTCCGCCAGGACGTGACTGGACTTGAAGAGGTTTTGATACTTGAAGAAGGTGAGGTTGTCCAGAAGCAGGAAGCACAGTAACAGTTTTCGTTTGAAGCAGGGACCTTTGCCAGCAAGCGAGTGGCACCAGTATCGATTAAGAAAACAGTCTCAGTGCCATCAACGAACAATGTCAGTAAAGGATCAGTCTCTGAATTATGAGTGAGCAAAAGTAGTTGAAAAGAGTGGCTGGAGGTCCCAGCGTTTTCCTATGGCCAGTATTGTTAGTCAGGGTGTCAGAGGAAACAGGTGGAATAAGGGGAGGTGGGGGTTGTTGCTGTCTGTGAGGGCACTCTCGACGAAAATGTCCAGTTTCACCACAGGCGTAGCAAGAGAAGGAATTAGCATTGGAATTTAAGGGAGAGGGAATAAAAGGATTCTTAGTGTGGTCAACAGGAGGAGCTCTAAAACCACCTCGTCCTCTTCCTCGTCCTCGTCCCCTTCCTCTAAAGCCATATCCTCGACCTTGGTCAGGAGTATTCCTGGTATAATAGTTCATCTGTGTTGCCAATAATTTGGCATGAGAGTTCGATTCGGCATGTTCAGCATGTCGTTTGACTTCAACAAACGTGGCACTTTCCCACTCAATACAGGAAGTGCGGACCTTGTTTTGTATATCAAGGCGCAAGCCGGAAACAAAAGGTGGAACTGCAGCTCGGGTGCGGTCATCAGCATTCCCCAAGCCCGAGTGATTAGCCATAAGGTCTTGAATCCTATGTGCCCATTCATCAACCGTCTCGTCTTTCTTTTGTTTTGCAGCAGAAATAAGGGACCAGTCCGTTCCTTTTTTATATTTTTCTGCAATATTTTGTCTCAACGCCTCCCATTGTGGGTTAAAATCGCCTTCTCCACCTATCCCCTGTCCTTGAGTTAAAGCTGGGTTCCATACCCATGGAATGTCATTGCGGACACCCCTGCTAACAGTGGCCCATGTGGTCCCAAACTTTCGACGAAGTACCTGGGTCCATTCAGCAGCATTTTACATCTTTTTATGTTTTCACACTGGTTACCTGTGCCATTTAGAATTGACTTTAAAATACTGCTTATGGTATACAAAGCCTTAAATAATCTCGCTCCGTCCTATATTTCCGAATGCCTTTCACCTTGCACTTTAAATTGTAACCTTAGATCTTCAAATAAATGACTGCTTATAATTCCAAGTGCTGAACATAAAAGAAGTTGTGAGGCAGCCTTCTGCTGTTATGCACCCAAAATCTGGAATAGCTTTCCGATAGAAATTTGCTAGGCTAATACGATGGAGCACTTTAAAAACTGCTAAAAACCCATTATTTTAACATTATTGTAGCTTCAGTTTAGTGTAACCCTGATATGCATTTAGTTATTTTTTTTGTCATGGCTCTGAAATCCGTACTAAACCCTACTCTCTTTGCTGTTCTTTTTCCAGTTTTCTGTGGTGGTGCACCACCATCACCTGATCAAAGAACCATGCAATCCCTACATTGATGGACTGAAGGCCAGAGGTCCACATGACCATTATCATCTAATTCTTCCAAATGAAGCCTGAAGACCATGAGGACTGATCGAGATCATTGATGTTAGGTAGAATGCCCAGTGGGGGCTGTGTGGTCTCGTAGTCTCTCAAACCCACTGGAGTTTTTTTTTTTCTGTCCTCCCTGGCCATCGGCCCTTACTCTATTCTTTGTTAATTAATGTTGCCTAATTTTATTTTTATATTTTTTCTTTTTCCTTGCTTTATCTTGTAATGCACTTTGAGCTACACCATTTGTATGAAAAAGTGCTGTAAAAATAAATGTTGTTATTGTTGTAGAAGTCTTTTTTATTTTCAATTGAAAACTGATAGGTTACCTAATATTTTTTCTACTTACAAGTTGGAATGAACAATGCAATGCATTTTATAGGTACATATGACAAATGCCTTCAAATGGGTGAATTATAGAAGGGGTGAGTTGAGAATGACACCCTTGAATTAACGTGTCACAAGTGACATTGCAGGTACTGTGGATGATAGTTACATTCTGTTGAATTTAAGCACTACACCAATAGTCCACAATTTGTTATGGACTGGGTCAGCTAGTATATAATAAAAATATATAAACTAGACTCAAAGAAACCACCATCCTTAAATTTGAAACACATGAAATAAATTAACAAGTTTTAAACTAATTCAATACTAACCCATCAAAAAACAAAGTAATACTTTAATAAATTAGCAATAATAATCAAGTTAGGTCAGGTCAGTTTGGGGAGCACGCTAGTACAGTGTGTTGCTGCATCCACCACACAACAAAACAGCTCAGGATCCTGGTTGGCAATCCGCTAGGCAGACACTTGATCCAGTCCCACCCCCAAGAAATGACCATCTATCTGTCGCAGCCAGGTGTTACGTGAGCGTCCCCTTGGCCTGGCCCAGCCACTCTGGTCCTCAAAAATGAGGATCCTATGAGTTGGCTCACCCCTTTTGGAATTGTGCCACATGGCTGTAGTGCCGTAACTGAGGTTCCCTCACAATACAGGTAATGTGCCTCATTTGGGACTCTGTGACAAACTGCTTATTCGACACAAAGTCAAACCAGTGGTACCCAAAGACACACATTGCTGAAGGAGTCCAGTCTTTGTCTCAGGTCACTCAATAGCATCCATGTCTTGCAGCCACATAGCAAAACAGGAAGCACCAGGACCCTAAAGACTTGGACCTTCGTCCTTTTGCAAAGATATCGGGAGCGTCACACACTCCTTTCTAGCGACCTCAAGACCCCCCATGCTCTCCCAATCCATCTACTGACTTCATAGGAAGAGTCACCAGAGACATGAATGTCACTGCTGAGGTAAGTAAACCTCTAGACAAGGTCGACATTCTCTCCATAGACAGGCACACTGCTGATAGATGTGCCTAAGAGGTCATCAAAGGCCTGGATCTTGGTTATTATCTAGGATACTTGCAAGCACAGGCACTCAGACTTCTTGCTCAGTCTCTTCAGAGTCCTGATCAGAGCCTCCACCACCAAGATCACAGCATCGTCAGCAAAGTCAAGATCAGTAAATCTTTCTTCAGTAACAGATGCCCCATAGCTGCTGGTCCTCAGGACCCTGTCCAACACATAGTACATGCAAGTATTGAACAAAGTAGGAGCAAGAACACACCACTGACGTGCCCCAGAATCAACTGGGAAATTCATAGAGGTTCTGCCTCCATTCTGCACAACACTCACGGTACCAGTGTACAAACCAGCCATGACATCCAGCAACTTTGCGGGGATCCTGCAAAGTCTCAGGATGTCCCACAGAGCATCTCGATCTATTGAGATGAACACTTTATGAAAATTGACAAAGGCTGCATAGAATGCACTCCTTTAGAACACTTAGTACCAGGATGCAGTTGATCGTAGACTTCTTAGATGTAAAACCAAACTGTTTTGGTTGCTGGTAGGTGAGCAAGTAATCACGGACCCTATTGAGGATGACCCTAGCAAGGAGCTTGCCCGGCACCGAGACCAGTGTTATCACCCTGTAGTTGCCACAATCCTGGCAATCACACTTCCCTTTCCACATAGGGACATCAAGTCCTGTTTTTCAGTCAGCTGGAATGACACCAGTCTTCCAAATGGAAGCAAAGATTGCTTGCTAGATGATATACAAGGTGCCCTGTGTGACGAAAACACCTCCTTCTGGGAACACCGGCAACAACAACACAACCCTCAGCAACCTTCAGGGTCTTGTCACAGAACATCTCCCACAAAGTTCAAAGTTTATTGTCATGTGCACAGTAAGGAAACATGTTTCCCTTGTGGAAAGCAGCCCGGACACAGACAGGCGGACAGCGATGGTTCACCCAAAACACGTTTATTATACATTATTATTTACACTGTGCAGCACACAACCCCTAAAACTCCCCCAAAGTCCAGGCCTCTTTACAATGCCTCTTTCTCTTCAGGCCGCCTCCTTGCCTCTCCTCCCGAGCTCCGTCCTTCTCCACTCCCGACTCAAGCCACTGAACGGAGGGAGGCGGCCCCTTTTATAATCACCCGGATGTGCTCCAGGTGCCTCCCCATAATCTTCCGCCGGCACTCCCCAGTGTGGCGGAAGTACTGGCTGCGCACCCGGAAGCACTCCAGGTGTCCCTGGTCGTCTTCCCCCCAGAACTTCCAGCTGTGGCGGAAGTGCTGAGGACCAGGGCTTTCCAGGCATCGGGGCACCCCCTGGTGGTGACCACGGGCCCCTATAGGGTGGAGCTTCCAATTTCAGTTCCCGTGGTCCCCAAAGCAACCAGGGCGGTTGCCCTCCTCGTGGTCTGGAGGAGGCGTGAGCCCTCCTCCGGTCCTCCCGGGCATCCCGGCTGGGTACCACCCCCAGCCACTTGCCACACCCTGTACTATGAAATTCTTTCTTTGCTGTCCACACCAAATGACAAAACCAAGATAAAGATAAACATAAATAATAAGTAGCAGATAGATAATAAGTAACAGAGGCAGCATAAAGTATAAAAACAGAAGAGAGGTATAAAGTGTAAAATCACATCACATTAGGATCATCAGTCACACCAAAGTTTACACGTTCCTCACACAAACTGCATGTAAACTCATTAGAAACAGCCTGATCTTGGAGTCTGGCCAGGTCCAGCCTCATTCTCCTACTGGTAGTAGGTGGCAACCTACTGGACCTAAGCTGGATCTTCAGAGTAGCAACAACAAGTCTGTGGTCAGAATTCACAAACTGGGCACTTCTGTAGACCCTGCAGTTCTGTAGGTCCCTCCATCATCTGGCCACAAGGATGTGATCAATCTCCTTCACTGCACTATCAGTATTGGAGTACCAAGTCCAATGATGTGGCTCAGGAATTAATAAACAGATGCTAAAAAGACAAAAGTAATTAACTAACTAGATCGAAATCATAACAAAGAAACTAAATAAATCATGTTAAGAAGCAATGGAACGCCAGAGGCAAAACAAAGTGGAGATGAGAAAAAAAAGAGAAGCAGAAGTAGAATTTTTGGAGACTCTAATAAACGGTAAAACACAATCCCTCAAATAAATTAATCTAATCCAAAACAAAACACCCAAATGCAGCAACAAATTACAAACCACTAAAAACAGTTTCCAAAGGTGGGCAAATTATTAAAAACCTATAGAAAGTCTCTATGATAGAATTTTAAATTGAACAAACAGAGAAGAAAACTAGTTTTGAGAAGAGGGCCTCAAAAGGCAGTTAATGCCTTAGCAGAGAAATTAACCTTTTTAAATAAAGCATCAGGTCACTGCCATAATTGTAAAGGTAGGCAAAGAATGGGGTAAGGCTCCAATTAAACTCCATTAGCAACCTGTAAGCAATTCCAGCCACCTCAGAATAAGAGATGTGCAGTGAAGTAAAAAAATGGTGAGAAAACAATCAGAAATAAAAAAAATCATACACTACCAAAATGTATGTAGCTCCGAATTAAACCAACAGCTCTCAAGAAAAGTGAGCTAGTTACAAGATGAGCACATCCAATGAAAAGCTGAGTAAGTTACTTGGGTGGCACAAGGTGGTTTGATTGGCTGCCACAGTTTTTAGTCTCAATCCTTCAGAGAGCAGGACCTTAGTTTATATCACTGTCCAGAATGAGAGAAGCTAACACCATTGGAACATCACTCACAAAATGATTTGAGGATGTGTTGTTAATCCCAAACTAAATAGTTGCTTTATCCTTTGCTCAAAGAATAATATAATTAAATTGAAGCCAATCTTTAAGTGACAATTCTCACTACAGAGTAATACAGCAATAGAAGCATAAGAGCTGTTGAGGGTAGCATAGAAAAAACATTGAATCGTGCCTCTGAAAGGGTGTGTTAAAGACATTCAATGAATATTTGAATGTGGACTGCTGCAGGAGGCAGATAAGTCTCATCAGCTAGCCCTGTGCATATATGATAGAAGCTGAAATCTCCAAAGCTAATTCAGCATTTAAAGGCTTTAACTAATATGCACCAATGAAATGAAAAGCTGAAATGAGGTCAAGGAGAACTAAATAAATGACTAGTGTGTAGTGTAAAATGGGAAGAGGAAACCCATATTCTGTCTCTCTCTCTCTCTCTCTTTCTATATATATATATATATATATCAGCAAACACTTCAGTCAGTGACTCGAATGCTCCCCCTCTTGGGGACTCAGGCAAAGACTGCAGGGCCTCTCTTTGTTTATATGTTGTAGCCATGTTATCCCTAGCTAAGAGGTGAGTCTTTAATGTTTACACCCACCTCTAGTTTCTCTATAGTCCTTGACCACAACCTGGAGCCCCCAAAGACAGCAATTCAGGTGTGCCCCCTCCCCCACCGTGGCTCTCGCAGACAGCAACACGGATGTGGTTTCCCTTTCTGGTGCCACCACAGACTGCAATGTGAGTGCGACACCTCCTGGGGCCACCTCAGACAGTAACATGGGTGAAACCCCTACAGGGCCACAACAGAAATCAATGTGGGTGCAAACTCTTCTGGGGTCACTGGAGACATCCTCTGTCATGGAAGACACAGCTGAAACACAAATGCTAAGAGGTGGTTATTTGTGAGTTCTACTCACCTCTAATGTTTCTGAAGTCCCAGGCTGTAATAAAGTGGAAATCTACTCCTTGCAGGACTCCGGAAACAATGCTAAGACTCCAGCATCACTCCTGAGTAGCTTGCATGCAGCAGCATTCTCTTTTTCACTTACAGTTGCTCAGTTGGTGCTTCTGTGTTCTCTTCGAGGAGTCCACTCTACATTATCGTTTCATCTTGGAGCTGTCCACAACATGTCTTCGGTTTCACTCACTGCAATTCGCTTGGTGCTCTTGAAAAACAAAATTTCTTCAAAAACTTCTGGAGGTGACTCGGCTGCTTTCGGATGGTCGTGTGCTATTACAGGGACCTGTTCATACCAAAAAACGTTTTTATTTTTGTTATGATATGGATTTTTCTTATACCGCAACACTGGTTTAAATAGCCTAAACAACGTTTGGAACGTAGTGCAGCGGGAAACTGTTTAAAGGGGACCATTTCACTGCTACACCGCGAAACACGCATGCAACGGAGTACATGCATTACTGGAGGTATTGAGTGGTGAAAATGGACAGAGAACATTCCAAAACTGATGCTGTAGCAGACGATAAAGTTGAACATGATGACACAGAAAAACTTTTGCCGAAAAAAGGAGCCGTGTCTGTTGTCTGGAGATACTTTGGTTTGAAAGGGTCGGATGTGGACCAAACAACTATTTACTGCAAATGATGTCGAGCTAACGTTGTCGCTGGAGGCGGCAACACGAGCAATTTGCTGCACCACCTTAGCCGCAAACATGCTTTGGAGTACCATGAATCTATGGAACTAAGATTAATGCCCTCCATGTCCTCAGGTAAAAATGAAAAAGCTAGAGGACACTCGAGTCAGACATCACTTGTAAACACGTTTGCTAGAGGTACTGCCCACCACAAAAAAAGCAAGCAGTGGATTCAATCCATATAGCTAACGCGTCAGTGGACAGAAATTGTTAACATTAACAGAAAGTGTAGTTGGTTTACAAAAAAATATTTACTATTTATTCCTTTTCTAAGACGTGTTCAGTGCAATACAACTTTTGACAAGGACCTCTGGATATTTTACTAAGTCTAAATGCCTCTTCGGATGGTTGAAAATATGTTGTCAAACATTATAGTTTAAGTTGTTTGCAAATTTTGTTCAATAAAAAGGTTCTAAATTTTGACTGCAACTGTCATGCAATGTGATTCCTTCTCTGCATTAGTGCCACCCCCTTGAAAACTATCACTTTATGGGGCCATGCAAACCTGTATTGATACTTGTGTGCACATTAAAATGTTTTTTGTACAATGTATAATTCTCATGACAGTGGATAAGGTTATTCTTAACCAGTCTACTGCAGTAATTGCAGTGGAAAATGTGGTTAACATCCACTCATGCATGGGAAAAACATATCATCAAATACCGTGAAACTTGTACAATTTTGAAAAATACCGTGATATAGAACTTTGGTCATACCGCCCAAAATCTGCACACTGTCAGTTTCTGACGGTGATTGGCAGGTGGTCCCTGCCAATTATTTATTTTTAGCTATATATATATATAGTTATATATGCATAAACCTGTGGCACAATCCAAGATGGTCTGACCTCATCTTATTGCCACCTACAAGCTGTATTGACAATAGCAGCCCTTTGTTATTCACACCAGAAGTTTATATATGTGTTACAGGGGTTGTTGTTTGCTTTTATCATATTTATTTACTTATTTGAGCTTCTGTAATGTTTTCATTTGCCCTTAAGAACAAATAATGTATAATCTAATCTAACCTAATCTAAAACAATCTAATCTAACCTGTCTACAGATTTAACAGATTAATGTATATACAGTTTGGCCAGATGTTTTTACAGTTTTTCCCATTCTCATTTTTGATATTTGTGACTTTAAACGCCTTTGCTCCTTTTTTGGGCTTGTGCAGGCCATAAGTTTGCCTCTTGTGTTTGAGCCCAGACTACCTTGGTTGGTGAAACCTAGTAATTTGGTGCAGACCTGTGGAGTAAACAACAGGTTGTAGTAGCAAGAGATTATTAATTTATTATATTTATCACTGTTACTTTTGGGGTTTAATTCTTTGCAATTAAATTTAAGATAACCTGATCCTTCTTGCACCTGATCACCTTTTTTGATCCCACAAACAATACTACCACTTTGAACACATCTGATGTAAAAAAGGGTTGATATATACAATATATTGTGCAATTATACACAAACAATAACAAAAAAAGAAAAATGACTGATTTTTGGAAAAGGAATTAAAGAAATAACACCCCATCCCAACACCTATGTTTTACAGTGTCAATGCCACCAGTATTTATAACCCTTTAGAGAATCTCAAGCTTATTTCAAAGATGGATCCTAAATAATACACGTTACAGCTTACTGACTTCATCCTAACCCCTTTGAATGTGCCCGGGATTGGTTCCTGCCTTGTGCCCTGTGTTGGCTGGGATTGGCTCCAGCAGACCCCCCTTGACCCTGTGTTTGGATTCAGTGGGTTGGATAATGGATGGATGGATGGATGTTACAAGGTCTGGCTTTTGGTTTTTGAGGCTTGCATCCTTTTTGAGCATTTTCTCACAGAATCACAATACTTACCGTCTTAAAAAATTTATTAAAAAAATGAAGATTAGTGAAAAATGGGGAAAAATAAACACGTTTATATTAGAAACATTGCTTCTTGTTTTGACATCAGATCTGATTTGCATTGTGGCTCTGCTGTTTATTTGCTGCTCTCGATATTTTAACTCTTGTCTGGTTTTGATTGTGCATCTTTATCTCTCCACCACCAAGTCATTTTTGTTCACAATGAAAAGACAAATAACCTGATCACCTGCCCACTTTCGGTGTCAAAGTCAGAAACATTCTATAATCAAAACAGTCTTAAATCTAATTGGATATCTTTTCTGTCACTAATGCAAGTTCTTCCTTATTTTTTTGGATCTTCAGTTTAAAGACTTCTGAGTGTGCAGGAATTTCTTTGAAATTAGCACATGAACAGTAACCCACACTTATTTTCGTTCTCACTTCTTTGTGCAATAAGAAAAGTACACACCACTGTAGTTATTTTGTTTTATGTGTGATGTTTCATCAGTGTATTTACCTCAAAACCCTTTGGATTAATTCAGTTGCCTTGTAATAAATGACCTGAAGATAAACACAAAAATAGGGACACAACAAGGCTTCCTTTTTAATTGATGGCTAGATGATGATCTTCATAATAAGGGCTCACACCTTCTCTGTACATCTGAATTTGTCTTCTGTTTCTGTGGTGCTCATAATACCAAATGATGGTTCAGGATGGCTTTTATTAACAGTCAGCTAATTCTGGGTCCTCTAATGCACTGGGCCTACTATGGATGCATTTTCTTGTTCTGATACAATATCAAAACAATTGAGTTTCCTCTAATTGATATTGTAATGATAATCATTGTTACGTTAGCCAGCAGCCATACTACATGCAATATAGAACAGGTCAATGCCCTGAAGGTAAGTATGTTCATCCTGGCCAGTACTTGGATGGGAGACCAACCTGGAAAAGCTTAGATTGCTGCTGGAAGAGGGGGTTCTGAGGCCAGCAGGGGGCGCTTATCCTATACAGTAATTCCTCGCTACTTCGTGGTTCACTTTTCGCGGATTCACGACTTCACGGGTTTTTAAATACAAGTGATTGCCCGCCTATCGTGGAAGTTTTATTCCAGACCCATCAGCAACAGGAGAAAATCTGCGATATAGAAAGACCATATAAATAAACATTTTTATAGTTTAAGCCTTAAAATACCCATCCCACATGCTTTAAACACATGTAAACTTATAAAACACACTTTGTTAACACATATGATATGTGGATGTCGGGCTAAGGATATGAGTAACATCTCACTATTATAAAACATTTTAACTTCACGCAAGACAAGACAGTGAGACAGGAAAATCGGTGCTGTACAGGCTTTTAAATTATTGACACGCAGAGCGACAAGCAGCACAAAGCCAGCACAAAGTCCACTTCTCCTTAGCGTTCATTCAGCTCCCCATCCCCTTGACAATGCGAAGTAGCAGGAGCGTACTGCGCCTCCGGGGAGGGGGGGGTTTGAGCGAACGTGCCTTTCAGCCCTCACACACCCCCACTCCTCTTCCTCCTTCCGAACGCGCAGAGCGACAAGCAGGCATTTTGGCAGACGCAGCACAAAGTCCATTTCTGCTCAGCGTGAGTTCAGCTGCCCCCCTTCACAAAGCGAGTGCAGACACATCGACGTCTGATCGCTGTGTGCAGTGTGCAGTGTTGGTCTGCGGTGTTTAAGGATGTAGAAAGTGTTTAAGAGCATAGGAAGTGTTTATAAGAGTGTGGGAAAGGTTAACAAGAGAGTGAGAAAGGTTTATAAGATTGTGGGAAGGGTTTATAAAGCCTTAAAATATGTATAAATAATAAAATAAATATAGGTCGCTACTTCGCGGATTTTCACCTATCGCGGGGGGCTCTGGAACGTAACCCCCGCGATAGGTGAGGGATGACTGTAGTAGCAATGTGGATCCCAATGTCCCAGTGTAGTGAATGGGACACTGTGCTGTAAAAATGGTGCTGTCCTTTGGATGAGGTTGAAGTCCTGGCTCTCTGTGGTCATAAAAGATCCCTGGGCATCCTTTATAAAAAAAACAGGTTGTATCCTGATGTGCAGGTTAAATTTCCCTATATGGCCTAGTCATTCTGGCCCCCTTTCCCTAATTAGCTATCTCTGTCACCACATCACCACCTAATAGCTCATGTGTGTTGAGCATACTGGCACAAAAATGCCTGCCATCTCATCAACCAGGTGGATATTACACACTACTGTAGGTAGAAGTGACTACCCACTCACTATAAAAAGCACTTTGAGTAGTTAGAAAGGCACTGTATAATTGTAAAGAAGTATTATTATTAAAAGAAAAACAACAGAAACAGTGCTGATTTAGTAAGAGAGGGCAGTAACAGCTGGCATTTCATTATTCAATCGAGCAGCTTCAGCAGGAAGGGACAGCCTGGCACATTATCATGGACACACTTATAATGTGCATATCAGGCTACCTACAAAAACAATAAAATGAGCAACAATCCTTTGGATCAGTGCTATGTTGGTGTCAGAAGCTGACAAGCAACTGATGAGTTACTTATGAGTTGTTAGGCAGGACCTGGAATACTGTTTGTAGTGTTAATACTAAAAAGGAAGAGGATAAAACAGTTAGTTGTGTTGGGAGAAGTATGACATGCACCTAAGCCTGGCAGTTCATATCAACAAATGGTGATGGTGTTGCATGGAGGAGTGGCATGCATGTTGCTGGATATCTGCTCAGAAGATGTGGCTACACTACTGTAGTGACAGCATTTGAAAGGGGATTTAAGCAAGCAAGGTAGTCACTGTCTGGTATCACTGTCTCAGTAAGTAAACCCCTTCAGGATTTGCATAGTAAAACAGTGATGCACAGTGACCTTGTGTTTTACAGTTAAACTTTGTAAGGACAGGATCACATCACCTGCACAAGGTGCACTGCAACAAATGTAACGATTTACTGTAGATACATTCAGAAAAAGATGAGCAAGCCTTTCATAGAGAAAGTTTAGGTACAGATAAGTCACTTCACATAAAACATGAAGACAGAAATTAGGACACCATCTAGACAACATCCTATCACATAAATTCAGATTAACTAAGACTAAGTAGAGCTCTTCATCAAAACAAATGACATCTGATTTTACAAAAGACTGAGCAATATTAAGAAATAAGCTGAAAGCAAGCTCAACACTGAGTGCAACAAAAGTGCATCCTGCAACCGTGAAGAACAGGAAATCACACTCTTGTTTTTATTTGTTATCCATCAAAAAATATGCACACAGCCCCTTATAGGATGATGCTTCCAGATATCCAGACCAGTTGAAGAGGGTTAGTCTACAAGTACAGACATAAAGATGTCAAGTTTCTGAAAAAGCTGCATGGAAGATCACCTTTAAACATATAGCTTTAAATAAGACGGCCATGAAAACATCACATCCCATACTGTGACTGGCCCACATGCCTAGAAACACATAGCATCTTAGCAACCATCTCTACACAATGGTGATAATCATGATATCGGCGTTATATAAAAAAATTGTAATACAAAATGAAAACATACAACATGAGATACAAATATTTTTGGATTCTTGAAACTGACTTGGTGGGCAGATGTTTAGTGCATTGTATATTAAGAAAACAAATTTGATGGATAAAGTAACTGACTCTAAGTAACAGCACCAGCATAAATTCACACCTGATCTGACGCCATTCATTTTCAAATAATATTGCATTAGTGCGATGATGTTTTCTGATTGGTACTATTCAGGTCATAAAATGATTTCTTCAAAATGTCATATATACCTATGTCTGTGTTTTTTTTGTTTTTTTTTGACATCATACACCATAAGGTGCATACTAATTTTGCATGAGCAGGGACACTCAATAAAACTGAATTAAAAAAAATCAAGTGATGGTGAGATATGAAGAAGGCAGATTCACCAGCGTTTGTGTATCAGCTTTTATCCCTCCAGATCAGAGAATGTCCAGTTCCATTGCCTCAAAACACCACTCACATCTCCAGTTATTCCCAGTTTCAAATAAAAACTAATAGTGTCAGATCCCTTAGGGCGGTAGTATGTATCGTGATTGTGAGTGAGAGAATAAAAATGAAAAAAAAGGTAACTTTTACAAGTACATTACTATAAATGTACACGGTTTGTTACAGATGCAAACCAAATGTATGAGTGTACTATATAATATTAACAATAAGAGCAACTCACTACTGAAAACGGCAAATATAGGAGGCAGTGGGGATCAAACCGGTGGCCACTTGATTACAAGTCAGCAAATCTTACCACTACCCCATGGAAGCTGTTGTATCATCCTGAACCTTTTGTGAAAGTATTTATTTGATCTTTGGACTTCAGGCTTCACATATTCTATAGTTTATGTCTACATTTTGTAACATTTATTACAAAATATGAAAAAGGTTCTGTTTTAACAATGTGTTTACACAGATTACTGTAGAAATGGAACACACATGAAATGCATGTGTTTCAAATAACAATCTATTATTTCCACTCTAAAACTCTAGCAGTTCACTCCCAGATAATCAAGCAAGGCATGAGCTGGGAGAACTTAGTGAACGTTCTGTGACGGTGGGAGATGGAATAGCAGGCTGCTTGCTGCTTGTCTTAATCGGCACATTCACAGGACAAAAGACGCTGATGGAGAGGTGCGAACGGATTTAAGGTGAGCCGGATTTATGAGTTTTCTCGTAGGCTCTGGTAATTCTAGTGTTAAATGGATACATTTTCCATTTTTGCCTGTCAATCTACACTCAATAACTCATAGAAGACCCTTTGGCAGCAATTATAACTTTGAGTCGTCTTGGGTAAGTCTCTACAAGTGTGCACTCTGAAGCCATCTCTGTATTTGGCTGTGTTCATCTATCCATTATTCTGTCCAATTTCCCTGTCCTTGCCTCTGATAAAAAGCTACTGTGCACCACCATCTTATATGGGCAGAGTGTGATGCCCATCACATAATATCACATAATATGTGCGCCATGTGACCAGCAACTGGTATAGTAATTGTACAACACAAATGTACTGACTTGCATGAGGTGACAGCAGCTTTGAGTGGACTTGAAATCAGGAGATTTCAGTAAGTCAAAAAATACAAGCCAATCATCAGACCTAGAAATATTAATGTTCAAGCAAACAGTGGTCAGGCTATGTTTGAAAGACTGTAGCCAAGAAGTGGTACAGGAATGTTTGATAACCAAAACTAAAAAGGAAAAGAGAAATCGTAAACATAGTCAAAAAGAGATGCAAAAAATATTTGTAACTAAAAATTCAAAAACAACAAAAAATGGATGCAAAGATCTTTAGGGAGAATCAAACTAAGGACAACCAAGACATGCATAATGCTGATCTTTATACATTTGACCCAGTTGACTTTACCTAGCAGTACAACATAGTGAACATGGCACCACAGAAAACTGTTACTTATTTACAACATCATTAAAAATGTATCAAATGCAAAAACAAATGTGGCATTGATCTCTAAAACTCCAGAAATGAATCAAATTAATTCTTGACAATAAAAAAACTTAGATTTTTGTAGTTAAAAGCTTAAAACTCACAAAGGGTGTGTTATTTCCAGGTCTTTATTTTAAGGTTAATCTGAACTTAATCTGTGAATGTTTCAATAAATATAGCTTGTGCTGGTGGCCATGCTTATAGACCTTTATCAAAGTTATTGTTTCCAAAAGAGTGGTATTCTTTGAATTGGTGAATTACCACTTCTAGTTTACCCCACAACAATGGTTGAATGTGGCTGGTGTTACTGCAGCATATCTGGGTGTTTCAATTGAGAGGCATCTCTAACTCAGGGATAAAGGTCGCCAGTTTATGTGGCCTGAATTTCAACCACTCTGATATTTATATATTAAAAAAATGGTCCAAACCAGTCGAAGACTGCAGATATGTGTTGTTTTGCCTGAAAAGTCTACAGGAAATATTAGTGCTCTTTGGGAGTTTGACCAGGCTGTGTGAAGACGTTGTTCCTTAGAAAAGACTAAGTTTAAAATGTTGCAGAAGCATGAAAAAGCAGAAAGTGGTTAGCTTGACATTCTGAAATAATGTGTCACCCACACACAGAAAGAATCTGCACAGCTTGTTATTTTATCCTCTTCCACATCTAAATACCAAAGTATTGCCAGGTAACCTTTACCAGTAATTCAGACTGTCCCCTCCAGAACAGCTTATTTCAATAACCAATCAACTTTCCTTGGTTTTTGATTTGCGTTCACACAATGATAGACAAATGTTAACCTCCTTACAAATTAACATTAGCTTGCTAAAGCGGCATTCATCCATATTGGTTATATCATACAAATAACCTAAAGTTAACTACACAATAAGGTGTGTTTCTCTTAACTCTATAGTTAAAAATACATTATTTGAATAAAACTTTCAATCTTTTGTCTAAAATGAGACCCCTTTGGTTTCAAATGTTGTTTCACTAATTTTATTATGTAATCATTGCCATATTGAGGTACATTTAAATGTTATGTAAACACCATAATATGCTGCCAGTGAAGACAGGTTGTTGTGGTGCATTGCTTCATCTACAACTTCCAGGTGCCAGAGGCGGCCTTTGGGGGTGGCGACTAGGGCAATCGCCCCAGGCTCCGTGCCTGAGGGGGGCCCCGCGATAGGAGATTCTTTTGTCACCATCAGCTGATCATGCAAATATGCGGGGCCTCTGCAAGACATTCAAATCTGTTATAGACTGAAATACGGTACGTGGTGGATTTCTTCTAATTCCTGTGACCGTTGCACGCGCAGAAAGAAGCTTTTCAAAGTTGAAACTTATCAAAAATTATCTACGATCAACAATGTCGCAAAACAGACTGTGCAGGTTAGCTATTTTGTCAATCGAAAAGGAACTTGCCTCAACATTGGACTACGAGGATCTTATCAACGATTTTGCTCAGCGAAAAGCAAGAAAAGTGGACTTCCGTCTGTGACTGTCAAAGCAGTTGTTTGGTAACTGTTCGTTTTATTACAAGTGTTCTGGTTCTCCGTAATTAAATAAATCTGCCGACTCCAGCGGGTTCGGAAGAAATGGCTGTTATCTAGTTTGTTAATTTTGCGTGCAAAAATGTTTCTGAATCATTAATTAAGTTGGTTAAAGGCCACTAAACCAATATAAGAACAATTACAATATGTAATGTAATCAAATGGCCAATGATACCTACATAAGGCACCATGTTTTTTAACAATAATAAGGCGTACAGCATTAGAGGCGGACAAGCCCGTGAGCGTGGTGGTATGGTGTATAGCCTACACTTATGGCTCTTGGCCCCGCATATGACACTCGCCCAAGGCACCGTGTACTCCTAAGGCCGCCTCTGCGGTTGCCAACTCCATTTTGATAAAGGTCTGAGGACCTCCTGGTGAATGTAGCACATACAAATTCTCATGTTTGGTGCCTTTCTTGAATCCTCAATATTGGGTTACTCCTGCCCCATGCTAGGCTTGTACTTGCCTTTCTCTGGTAACTTCTTGCCAAGTTGACTCTCTTCACATTTGCTGCTCCATATAAATAGGAATAACCACAGTTCATATTCCAAAACATGCAAACTGCTTATTTATAAATTTAAAAGGAGGTATATTCAGTATTCAAGGGAGCAGGACCTCATCCTGGAAGCAAAGAAAATGCAAAACCTGTATGTGCAAAGTATATGAAATATAATGACACAAGTTAGAAATGTTAGTTAGACTGACTGTATGCTGCTGAAACATAGACATAACCTCTGTGAAATTGTGAATGTCTTAGCACCAAATCAAACCTGTGGCTCAATTGTTATGTGGCAACAATGCGGCCAACTGCATGCCATACTATACATGTATCAATCACCCAGTCCCTTTTTCCTTTAACTATATGAGAAGAATAAAGAAAGGCATTGTAAGAACTTAACACAGCTGTTTTCCACATATATCTTGTGGTCAGTAGTCAGCACAATGAAGTCATTACATTTTCTTGAAAGTATGCTGTTTAATAGTTTTGGTGAGTATGAAAGATCACTGCTAATGACAATATTGTAGTTATCAGAAAAATGTGAACACTAATGCCTAATTTACCAGGGGTGGGGGTGGGGGCTATGGGGTTGGTGGTGGGTGGGGGTAAACATTAACACTATTCAAAGTTATTGTCTGTCTGTATACCTGCATTGTTATCAATTTAATATTGTCTTTATCAGTATGCTGCTGCTGGAGGATCTGAATTTCCCCTTGGGATTAATAAAGTATCTATCTATCTATCTATCTATCTATCTATCTATCTATCTATCTATCTATCTATCTATCTATCTATCTATCTATCTATCTATCTATCTATCTATCTATCTATCTATCTATCTATCTATCTATCTATCTATCTATCTATCTATCTATCTAGCCCTACTGAATATCAACAAAAATGTTTCTTTTTGTTTGGCTTTCTGTCATGGAATTTTTTTTTTGTATAATTTTATTGATTTTATTGAAATCACACAACATTCCATACAAATAAATCAATTTTACAAAAACAGGATTGAAAACAAATCAACCCCCACCCCTGAGAAAGAGAGCATGGGCAGCAGAATAAAATGTAATGCTAGTAAAAATAAGTAAATAGATTAATTAATAAGTGAATAAAGATAAATGGAGAAGAAAAAGAAATGGGGAGAGAATCTGCTTCCTCGGTGCTTTAAAATCTTATTCTAAAATGTTATTGATTAGAAAGTGAGAATTTGATTTTATTCCAATTTCAAATAATATATAACATCAGTTACCCAATGACTTAAAAGAGGAGAGTTAGAATTCTTCCAGTTTAGCAAGATAAGTCTACGTGCCAATAGTGTAGTAAAGGCAATCACAGTTTGTTTGTCCTTCTCCACTTTAAGCCCATCTGGGAGTACACCAAACACAGCTGTTAATAGGTTAGGAGGGATTGTGACACCAAGGCTGTCTGAAAGGCATTTAAAAATTTTGGTCCAGAATGTGTTCGGATACAGAGGGTTGGAAAATGGATGGATGGATGATGTTAATTTAGTGCAGGCCCAAAACATGTGACCCAGTGAGTCTGGAACTTGATTGCAGGTTGGATCTTGCCCTGGAAACATTTTGGACAATTTTAAATGAGGCACATGTGCTCAATATATAATTTTGAGTTGAATAATTCTATGCTTTGCACATGTGGAGCTCGAGTGAATCCTCTGCATTGCTACATTCCACTCCGTTTCTGAGATTTTAAGTGAGAGATCCTTTTCCCATTGTCCTCTTGGATCTTTGAAAGGGAGTGACTATAAAATGGTTTTATATATTGCAGAAATGCTGTCTAAGTCCTTGAAACTGAGCAATATTTTTTTCAACATAGAGGGAGGTGGAAGGTGAGGAGAATTGGGCAGGCTCTGTTTAGCAAAGCTTCTAATGTGAAGGTAGTGAAAGAAATGTGTTGCTGGAAAGTTAAATTTGGAGTGTACTTGTTCGTAGGATATAAAGACATTGATTTAATACCAAATGTTTTCCAGACATTAAAAACTGCATATGTTTGCGAGGGTTGAAAAAGGTGGTTCTCGTGCAGTGGTGCCACGATAAAAGATTCTCTATCTTAAAATGCTTTCTATATTAGTTCCATATGCTCCAGTGAGTGAAGCACAATTGGGTTGTTAGTATAATGGCAATAACTTGCATTTATTGGGGCACAAAGCAAGGAATGTAAAGAAGTACTGCAGGATTTTATTTCTATTGCGGACCAAGTGTGTATATGTTCATCTATTTGTGTCCATGTCCAGGTTTTCATAGCTTGCATGTTTGCTGCCCAGTTATAAAATTGAAAGTTAGGTAGAACTATGCCACATTCTGCCTTTGGCCTTTGTAGGGTCGCTCTTTGGATACGTGGATGTTTTGAATTCCAAGTAATGGTTATGGTTGAATTTAATTTCTTAAAAAACAATTTATTGATGTATATTGGATTGTTTTGAAATAAGAAGAGAAGCTCAGGGAGGATATTCATCTTGACAATGTTAATTCTTCCAGCTAAATTGAGATGAAGGGTTGACCATCTGTGAAAGTCTTGCTTAATTTTTTCTATACAGACGGCGAAATTTTGCTGATAAAGAGCTTTATGTTTACTTGTGATGTTTACCCCTAGATATTTAAACTGATCTGCAATGATAAAAGGGAAGGTGTCCAATTTAATATTGTGTGCTTGAGAATTCACTGGAAAGAGCACACTTTTGTTCAAATTAATTCTGAGATCAGAAATCTTTTGAAATTCTGTTAGTGCTGTTAGGACTGCAGGCATAGTATTTTGTGGGTCTGATATATACAGTACCATATCATCTGCATATAGAGAAATGTTCTTTTCAAGTCCTTCTCTGATAATTCCCTTATCTCATAAGCATTTCAACAGTGAACTGCCAGTGGCTCAATGGTAATTGCAAAAAGTAGTGGTGACAAGGGGCATCCTTGTCTGGTACCACATTCTAGTTTAAATTAGTCTAAATTAATGTGGTTAATACAAACTGAAGCTTCTGGATTTGTATAAAGTAGTTAGATCCATTCACAAATGTTCAGGCCAAACCCAAATTTCTCCAATGCAGTGAAAAGGTAGTTCCATTCAATCATATCAAATGCTTTTTCTGCATCCAAGGATAATAATATCTCTGGGATGTTTGACTTTGCAGGTGAATATATTACGTTAAACAAGCGTTGAAGATTGGACGCTAAGTGTTGGCCTTTAATAAATCCAGTTTGATCTTGTGATATTACCAAAAGCAGCACTTTCTCCATCCTTCTAGCAAGGACTTTGGAGAGTATCTTAACATCATTATTCAGAAGTTAAATTGGTCTGTATGATGCACATTGTAATACGTCCTTATTTTGTTTAGGAAAGACGGTGATTAATGGTTGGCAAAAAGTTTGAGGTAGAATTTTTTTGTCTCTAGCTTCTGTAAATGTTGCTAATAAAAGGGGAGCTAGCTGGGTGGAGAACGTCTTATAAAATTCGGCAGGGTAGTCATTGGGGCCTGCTGCTTTCCCACTCTGAAGTGACTTTATAGCATCTAGTAATTCTGATAGTGCCAACGGGTTTGTCTAATTCCTCTGCACTAAGAGTACCTATTTGTGGTATCTGTAATGCATCCAGAAATTAATTAGATTGTGTCTTGTCTTCTTTAAACTCAGTAGAATATAAGGATTTATAGTAGCCTCTAAATGTGTGCCTTATATTTTTATGGTCAATGATTTTGTCTCATTGTTTGTGTTGGTGATTGCTGGGATTGCATTGTGAATTCTTGCTTGTGGATTTGTTGAGCTAAAAGCTTATTAGCTTTCTCTCCATGTTCATAGTAATGATGTCTTGATTTAAAAATGAGTTGTTCAGTTTCTTTGGTTGAGATAATCTGTCCTCTTAAGAAGGCCTTCAGGGTTTCTCATAGTATTCCTGCAGAGATCTCTGAAAATGTATTTGTCTCTAGAAAAAAAACTGATTTGTTTTGATATAAATTCTGTATAGTTCTCGTCTGCTAATAAAAGTAGGTTAAGATGCTGTCTGCGAGATGAGTATGTGGGGCATAATGATTTTAGCTCCAAGATCAGAGGGGCATGGTCGGAAATAACAATAGCGTCGTACTTGCAGGATTTAATCGTAGGCAAGAAATGGTTATCTACAAAGAAATAATCAATTCTTGAATAGAAATGATGCACTGGTGAGTAGAAGGAGTATGTTCTTGAGTTTGGGTTTAGAAATCTCCAGGTGTCTTATAAGTTGTGGTCAGCTCACAAAGTTAACTGTCCCGTCTTGAAGACATTGATTCTGAATTTTTGATGTCGTTTTGTAGTCTTAACTGAAAGTGAGACAGCTTTGAACTTAATTTCCAATTTTCCAAGGGGTTATTGCCATGCAGTCTATTGTTATATTGGTAATTAAAATTATAAGGATTAACCCCTTCACCGCCCTCTGCCGGATATATCCGGCACCGCTGTTTTAATGCTAACGCCATACTGCCGGAATTATCCGGCACATTTGCCTGTGGTTATATGAATGCCTGGCAAGTAGTATAACTGACGGTTTGGCGTGGGTATTATTACTACGTTGTATTTCGACAAGTCTGTGGTTGTTTTGGCCGGTCATGTGACGTGATTCGCATGTAACAGCTGTGAATATGGCGAAACGTAAACTGACTTCAAGTGAGGCTTTGCAGGCGATTTTGGACAGTTCTGATCATGATTGTAGCAGTTCTGAAGAAGATTTTAGTGACAGTGATGAGCAGCAACGTGCGCTGCATGATACTGTGAATGAAGACGCATCGGATGACGGCGCTGAGTGGGTGTATCCCCAGCATCTCAGCTGGGCTGCTGCCCGAGGTGAACTACCTTTTCTGCATTCGTTTGAGGGAACGTGTGGCTTTATTGTTGATGTAAACAATTACACTGCTGAGCAGTTTTATGAGCTGTTTGTGTCATCTGATTTGATTAGACATTTTGTTCATCAGACAAATCTGTATGCAGCACAGTTTATTGAGAAAAATCCCAATTTACCTCCACATTCCCGTGTTCGTGCTTGGTTTGACACTGATGAAAACGAAATGAAAAAATTCATTGGGATTTTGATGTTGATTGGAATAATCAGAAAACCAGATATTGAGATGTACTGGTCTACAGATCCTATGTATGCAACACATATTTTTTGCAGCTGTCATGACACGTAACCGATTCTCTTTGCTGCTGAAATTCTTTCATTTGAATGACAACAGAAACGAGCCAGATAAGAAAGATCCAAACCGCGACCGCTTGTTCAAGCTACGTCCTTTGATTGATCATTTATTTGAAGCATTTCAGTTGCCCTACATGCCAGGACCGTCAGTTGCAGTTGATGAAAGTTTATTGTCGTGGAAGGGCCGCTTACAGTTTCGACAGTATCTACCATTGAAAAGGGCACGGTTTGATATCAAGATGTTTTGCTTAGCTGAGAATTCAGGTTACATTTATAGATTTCGTGTATACACTGGCAACTTGCACAACATTTAGTGGTCAATACTGCTTGAATAAATGTAAAAAATGTAAAAAAAATGTAAAAAAGTAAAAAAACAAAAATTGTTCAGATTTCGCCTGGCTTGGGGAATATTTAGGGAGTTGGCGGTTAAAGGGTTAAAAGGGTAGATTAGAGATAGCTTTGTGATGATGCGGGTTCCGCTCTATGCTCCCATCTTGTTTCTGGGAACCCTTGAACCTGACACCGTCGGTAATGTCACCAATGAGCTAGGCAGTGAGGCACAACAATGAAGCAAGGGGATGGTGTAAAAAGTGCAAAGTGCTTTTATTAAAATCTGCAAAATCAAAACAGTGTTCAAATAAATAGTGCAGTGCTTTAAATAGAAGTCATTAAATAAATAATCCATACACTAGGTGAAATCGTGGAGGTTAAAATTCATTAGAAAAAAAATCTTTTAAAAACAATGAGGTTAAAACAATGGCTGGAAGCTGTCCTGTTAAACAAGACAAAGCCTGGTGCCTTTCTTTTACTGGTGACTCCCCTGCTTCTCCCGTCCAAGCTATTCACCAGGGGAGCCACCCTACCTACAGTTGACCTTCTCTCTGACTTCTCCTGCTGGTCCGTTCGCCTCACTGATCCCTGGCTCCGGTAGGCTTCACCAAACCATGACTTGGGCTCCCCAGCGACCAGGGCACTCACGCTGGGGCTTTCATGTCCCAAGTCCTGACTCCCGCTGCCTTCTTGGCCTTACGCAGCGAGCCATACTTCTTCCAGTAACTCCCGCTCCTCAAAATGCTCAGCGGGAGCGACCACTATCAACTGCTTCTGAGGTGCCGGCCAAAACACCCCACGAGGGCTCACTGTCCAGCTGCATATCTCTCCACAGAGAGCACATTCGCTCACTCACGCACGCACAGGCTTCTCCTTGCTGCTTCCTGTCTTCTTCTACTCTCTTAACCTCTGCTCACTTTTTTTCTTTTCTCCTTTTCCTCCTAGCTGCCTCACGCTTCTATTTATTACGGGGACGTGGATCAGATGTGGCAATTAGCAGCTCCCAGGAACAATTACAGATGCAGACAACTCCTCACCTATGCCCTTAAGTGAGGATCGCCCATATCACGAACTCCCCTGGGAACCGCTCGGCCACACATACCACGATACTCTCTAAGCCACGAGTGTGGCGATTATTTACTTAAGAAGTGGCCTTTTTGACTAGAGCTGTGGACCCACTACACCACAAGCTTGCTCTCTTTCTCTTCTCCCCTAGTCATCCCACCCCCCCCCCCCCCCCCCCCCATTTTGCCTCCCCACGTGAAGCTGGACCTCACTTCACAAAGTCCCAGTCCTCTGACATACCTAGAGACAGAGCACATCCAAAACAAAACAAGCCCCCCAGCAGCAGCATATGAGGATTAAAACTGAGATATCTATTGCCAATACAGTCCAAATACTATAAGCATAAAATATAATCTTCAGCATTCTTGAAATATTAACATAGTAGAACCAGGGAATGGTGTTAAAAAGTGGCCCTGGATAAGCATAGTAAACCCTAATACAATAATAACAACAACAATAAACCAAGGGTATAATGTTTAACAGTCTCCTTTAGAATAGTAAAAAGAGAAAAAAAAAGTTACTAATTTAATTTCTTCCACACATACATACATAAACATGTATAACTGTAATTAAAACATAAACAGAAAGTGACCAACAAAGGAAAGGGATGTATTATTACGGTACCAGTATCATTGCAAGTGGATCAGACAGCCAGTGATATTTTCTTTGCAATGTCATGATAGGGTGCGACTCACAGTCTTAATTCAGGAAAGTGTCGGGATCAGCTTTCTTAATGCTTTATCTTACGAATGAGGTTATTTTCAAATATAATCTCTTGTTTCTGTCTGAGAAGTGACATTACATTTAATTTAGATTGTAATTTCTCGAAGCGCACAAGAAAAGTCCTAGGTTTAGAGGTGTTTGATCCATCCATCCATCCATCCATTTTCCAACCCGCTGAATCCGAACACAGGGTCACGGGGGTCTGCTGGGGCCAATCCCAGCCAACACAGGGCACAAGGCAGGAAACAATCCTGGGCAGGGTGCCAATCCACTGCAGGACACACACAAACACACCCACACACCAAGCACACACTAGGGCCAATTTAGAATCGCCAATCCACCTAACCTGCATGTCTTTGGACTGTGGGAGGAAACCCACGCAGACACGGGGAGAACATGCAAACTCCACGCAGGGAGGACCCGGGAAGCGAACCCGGGTCTCCTAACTGCGAGGCAGCAGCGCTACCACTGCGCCACCGTGCCGCCGGTGTTTGATCCCATATGTGGTAAGCTGCTGCTATCTTGGTGTCTGATTTAAAGTCCTCTCCAATTATTTTGGAATGGGCTTTCACAATTCTCAGGTAGACCTTTGATTCTAATATTATTCTTTCTGCATTCATCTTCCAGAGCAGCAAGTCTGTCTCCGAGTTTTTTGCATTCGGAATTCGCAGCTGTTGCTTTTCCATCAGCAGTGGATGCTAAATGTTCGGCTGTTTCAATTTGAGTCATGAATGTCTGCTTAACATCTTCCAGCTGATCGGCAAGTGCTCTCAGTTTAGACGCATTTTCCTGAATGTGCTCCTCAATTTTTTCCAGCATACCTTTATAGACTGTCTCAAAGCGATTATATATGCATTTCTCTAAGTCTTTATTATCCTGCCGCAGCTCCTGCAGCTCCCGCAGCTCCCATCGCAGCTTCTCGCTTGTCTTCTCGTTTGTCTTGAGCATACCATTTATTTATTTCTTTATCTCTTGCTTGAGCTCAGCGATCATTACTTTCAGTTTGGACATATCATTTCTGCTTTCATGCACTGTAAGTGAAGTGGCAAGCCCTATTGCAGCCGATGCTCCCGGCTTGCGAGGAGTAGATGAAAGCGTGGACTGCAAGGCCTTTTCCAGTTTCAAGTGATCTTCTGGAATCAGCGAGCTATCGTGACCTGCATCACTTGCACATTCGCTCTCATTTTCACTCTCAACTGGAGACGATGCAGTGGACCGTGGTCCTGAGAAGTCTGGACTTTCGTCTTTCTGTTCCAGGTCAGTCTCTGAAAGGCCGTATCTTGAACTTGGACTTGCCTGTCTAAGCTTGGATGTAGCTTTAGGTTTCTTTTCCATTTTTTTCTGAGCCCCTTTCTTACCGCTCATGTTTATATATGCTTGCATATACTGTAATAGAACCTCCTCAGGTTGGGTAAATACAGGATACCTTGGGATAATAAGAAATAATAGAAAAAATAACACCACTGCTAATGGAGCTCCGCTTCAGACATCCATCTACTAAAATGGACGAGACCAAATCTGGGATTTCTTACCTTTGAGAGGATTCAATTTACTACTTAGTGCAAATTGAAGGATCCTGGACTTTGGTACAAAAGGCATTGGAAGATTTGATCTACTGTAAAAGGGAAAAATACCTTAGTATATTATTGTTGTATATTAGTATTCAGTAATGTTTTTGTCAATTACTTTATGTTCAAGTATTGATTATTATAGTCTGTGACATTTTTTGGACATATGATATTTGCAGTGGGAGTATTGAACATAGTACATTGATGAAAGTTGTATGAGTTTAGTGAATAAACAGCATTAGAAACAAACTTCTAAATGCATCTTTACTTTATCCTTAAGAACATTACAATTGTACATTTGTATAAGTAATGTTATTTGTACTGATGGTAAAATTGCAAGTTCAAAAATCTGTTGTTTAAGTGAAAGCTTAACGATTAATGCTCAAAAAGATATAGACTTTTTTAGAATATTAGAGATCCAGAAAAGAAATCTAAGCAGTCAGATAATCCTTCAAATCTAAAATCAATGAAACATTTGGAATAGCAATAAAATAATCTTTAACACTTGATTTTGTCCATAAAGCAACATTTTTGTATTTTAAATAATTTATTTCCTTGGATATGTTAATTTATATTATTATAATTTAATATTAACTTAGATGTTACCTGCATTAGTTTATAAATTCTGTTTGAAAGTGATTACCCTAGTGTGCAGATAGATAAAATTTTTTTAAAATGTGGAGGATTAAAGTTGCTTGTCAGTAGGCAGGGCCAAACTCAGGAGTCTAAATGAGGAAGTAAGTGAATAAATTAGGTTCCAAATTCAGTTTATTATTTAGCGTCCAAGTATAAGGAGGATGAGTATTGTGCTTTTTAGAATAGCCAACAACAGTTAGTGATGCACTCTGTAGTAGATGTCCCCAGCTTTGAAGTGCAGGGGTTGTTTTGTGAAAGAGTGGGGTTTCTACTATCATATCAATTACATACTCATAGAATTCTCCTATCTCTTTGGGTGGGGGTTCCTATTTTGTAAGGCAATTGGGCTTGTGCGATGAAGGTGAGTTGAGGATGACAGCGACAGTGAAAGATATTGCATTGATATATATGATTATTTTTTTACAAAAAATAAAGTTGCTTTCTGTTTAAATTAACTTTGAAAGCTTATGCACCCATGCTCCTGTGTATTAAAATATGTGGCTTACAAGTTTAGATTTTTTGCTTAATAGTCTTATTTTTTTGTTTTAAAACCAATTTGGATGTCAAAAACTGCAAAATCAAGATCTGTGCTTTTATTGAATTTCACTTTTCAGATGTGTCCTTGCCTTGTCAATATGCACCAAAAGTATCCTTCTCCATCCGACCATGGAGGAATGATCCAAAGTAAGGGTAGCTTTCACTATAGATAACAGAAGGTCATTTTCCCACCACATAGCAAATCATAATGGATAATTCATGAGTGACAGTGTGTAAGATATCAGACATTACAGGAATTAGCAATACGTCAGTTGAATTCATACACGGTGAATGGTTACATGAGCATGATCTTTGCACTTTGAGGTGCCCAGAATGTGGATTTCTGAAATGAAGCCTCCCAGCACTCAATGTCCCATGGTGCAAATGAATTTAGATTAGGAGAAATTTACTGAAGCATTTCATAACGAGACGAAACTTGGATATGCCACTAAGACTCAGAGTCCAAAAAGCAATCAAAATGTTGGAAGCATAATGATTCTTCAACACCAAAGCCACTGCCAGTAGATCATGTGCTACAGGTTTTATGATGTTGAAGGTGTAGAGCATATTGATTGCAAACCTCAAAAGGCCCAAAATATTATACTAACTTACATGAAACTCCCACTGCTCTGTGAAACTGCGGATTTGAAAAGATGTCACAACCACCTTAACTCTAGCCCCTGTTCCTACCACCTGTTTTCCACTCTGAAGGGCAAGCTCCATGGAACACGCTATGCCATTGATAATGTCAAGTCAGCTACAGAAAAGTACTTGAAAAAGCAAGACTAAACATTTTCTCTGAGTAGCGCAGAAATGCTATGTGGACATTTTAACAAGTGTATTAAAGTTCATTGGATTGCACCTGAAAAATAAAACTTGCTTGGTGAGCTAATGATATGAAATGTCTAGTGGACCATAAGGATGTGCTAGTGGTATTTAAATATTCCAAGTGTAAAAGAGTGATAGTGAGACTTATGACTAACGAGAAGCAAGACTGGTGCCAACATCTAGTAGGGAGCAGAAGAGGAACACCTCTGAGCACAATACTGTTAATCCATTTAATTTTAGGAAGGCAGGGCCTAAAATGAATATGAAAAAGTTCAGAAATGCAGTCATTTCAGGAGCAGCATAAGGTCACTGTTGCCTGATGTTGATAAGATTTTTCTTAAAATAGTCTAAACTATTTATTTATTTAGTTATTTATTTATTTACTTACTTACTTACTTACTTACTTACTTACTTACTTACTTACTTACTTACTTACTTACTTACTTACTTACTTACTTACTTACTTACTGTTTTAGTGTTGCATGACAATAATGTCTTTGTTCTTCCATTGTTGACTTTGATTGCTGTTATGCCATGTGTCACTAGAGTCTATGATACATACATTCATATATGTAATGTCACCTGGGTATTGTCATATGGCTATTTAAAGGTAAGCTACCTGCTTATCTGGCTACATTTTCTTTCATTAAAGAAAAAAAACAAGTCTCTTAAAATCTCTATTTAATTTTTTTTTATTTTTGTTTTTCATTAATGACTTTTTATTGTTATGGCTATTGGGAAAGACATATGCATTTTTACAAAGGGACCAGGAAAAGAGACAAAGTTGTTATACCAAGTTAAAGTGTAAATCAAATTTATTCCTGTCTTTCACCAAAATCCAAGCATTAAAATAAATTTTGTAGGAAAAAGAAGCTCAGCTGTCTTTTTTTATGATCAAGCACACACCAATAAGTTATTTTTTTATCCACAATCTTAGATAATCAGGAAGTGAATGGTGCTGACCTTTATACTGTTAACCTGATGACATCAGAGAATATAACCTCCAGTCATCCTGTTGTAACAACCACCCTAGCAACAGTAATCACAGGACCTACAAAACTGCAGCTCCCATGAAAAACAACATGGTGCTTGAAAAAATGCAAAATATTTACAACTCACATTATAAATGGTAAAAACACACATTAAAAATGGATTCAGTCTCCATACAAAAAATGCATGTAAAAAACCCAAATAAAGTCCTGAAAAAACATGATAAAAATTAAAACAAAAGCAATTCATAACACAGATTTAATTATCTTTTTTTCATTCAATATTGGTACCACAACCTCAGCTGTGCCCAGACTACTCTTCCTGTTTTTGCTTCAAGGGGCCTTATTCTCATTCTTTTTTTTAAGTAACAGCCTTTAAGGAAAGATCAAAATTGTTATATGAAATGAGAGCTGAAAATATTATTTGATTGCTGTGCTTGAATACTGCATTTTACAAGTAGGCAAGTGTGGAAGATTACAAGGGAAACTACCTTTTAATATGGCATGTGGAATAGCAAGCTTTGCTGTGAACTTTGGTTTATGTGCTATTTTGTGGTCTTTCCTTGTTTATTCACTTTTTCGCTTTGTGTTTTTATAGAATATTTTTTTAGCACTTTGCAGGTCAACAAATTCACTACAAGTTGCTCTCATAATATTTTAACAGCATTTAGTGAACTCATTTTCCGAAAATGACAGAAAGTAAAAGTTTAAAAATGTTATATTTATATAGGAAAGTCAAATTACTAGGAAAAAATGGTTGAAATAGAAGCAGAAATCAAAAGCATTTCACATTGAATGCGGACTTGTGAGATCATTAGATTTAATTGCTCTCACATCACTTAAAAGGTTGTCACATGAGAAACTAATGAAGATTAAAACCCATCTTACCTTTAAAAGTATTACTCAATAAAATTTATATTTTACATGTTGACTTGGACAAAATGCAATTAACCAGTTCTCCTTAGGCACTGCATCAAGATTTTTTTCACTGTAATTAGTTGAGAGCAAAAAATAACAAAATATTGAATAAGTAAACATAGACATCACAAAAGAAAAGCATTTCTTTTTCCTTTTCTTTAATATTTCAGCCTTGGGATACATTTCATGGTGGCAAAAGGGTGTGATCTTATTTTTATTCTATGATGCACCCGGGGTTGCCTTCCACAGCCTCTTTTGGCTGGCCTAGTTGCCTCTTGACCAAACACACCTGGCCATGTGTGGCTGTGTGTGCTCTATGATGGACTTCCATCCTGTGCTGGGCTACTTTGTTTCATTTATCTCTTTTTACTAGTGCTTTGTTGTGACCATTAATTGGAAAATATGCATTAGAAATGGATAAAAAGACACAGATTTTAAAATCAGAATGTTTATTTAAAAGGCTTAATAAATAATATACTCCCCTATATTAATTATACTATAGTGTCTGAAAATGTATTACTAATGTTGTTTGATATCTTATTAAAAATATACAAATGTATGTTTATTAATTATGAAAAATAATAAAAAAGGAGGAAGTAATAAAATGACATTTATATTTATCCCCTCCACTGAGTTCCATTAGTCAATATAAGGTGTGGGCACCTTTGATACAAACTACCATGACAGAGTCATGAGAGTTTATGATGCTTCTCTTCAGCAAATCAGCATACTACATTTTTGGCTCATTTCGTTTTTTGTATATTTGCTGAAGCTCCTATAGACTGAAAGTGGATTATTGGTGAACACCACTTTCAACTGCTTATTCCCAGTTTGGCTTCAAATGGGTAACTCTTCTATAAATTTGGCTTTTTGTTTTTAGGTCATTACACTTGTTATAACTGGGAATATCAAAGAGTGAAAGTCCCAAAAGCACTTCCAAAAATGTCCACTAAAAGGGGATATCATGGCCAAACCCCAGCTAAGTAATAAGGGCAAACACAGTATTATATAAAGTAGAAGATGTATTTCCCACAAAAATGCTCTGTGATACGTGAAGCTCCAATGAACTCAAAAAGGCATAAAAGATTTACCTGAAATCCATAAGGCAATCCAAACAAACAAAGTCCCAATACGGAATTCCAAGACAAAGTCAAAAAACAGAGCAGAGTATCAAAAAAATCCAACAATTCACAAAATGTACAAAGCGTAGCAAAAACAAAGAAGCTCACTGAATAACTTCTTAGCAAATTGGAAATGAACTGCCAGGAACTATGGGAGGCCCTCTGGATTTTTAGGGTGCAGGGAAGTTCCTGGCAGTGATTGGCAGGTTGCCCTGCCTCTTGGAAGATTTCCCAAATAAACACATGAAACATAACCAAGGAATAGTACACAATGAAGATAATAAACAAAAGAAACATTAACATAAATGATTAAATAGATAATATATAATATATAAATAAATAATACATGATTAAACATTGTAAAAAATTACACAAAAAAAGGATTTGAACCACAGCTAGGTGAGGAACCCTGCCTGAAAAATAACATGAAAATGGCTTTACTCATAAGATTTGGCTCATCATTTACCTGGAAGATTTATCTTCTCCCATGTCCTTTACTTACTGCAGCAAGCTCTCTAAATAAGATTTTATTTTATTTTGCTTATTCCTGTTTGACTGCAATCTTCAGCTTCTTTTCAGGTCATGATTACATAGTTTTTAGTAATTCTCTTTTATAGTATCTGTAGGAAGCAAACTGATAAATCAGATAGCGACTCTTTGTATAAAATTTGTGCATGGCTAAAATAAGACGGAGGCACAGCTGTCAGCTGTTTTGTAGTGAAAGTAACCATGGTGTCTCGTACAGGTGCTTCTGAAAATACAACAGCTACCTAATAGTGATCAGAAAGACAGTTTCTAAGCACACTAAAGAAGGGCATGGCAGGTGACAAGTGTCATTCTAAATGCCATGTACTGCCTGATGGGGAACACAAGGGCAGACTGCTTTTAAAGGTTTGTAGATGATATTTCTTTTTTTGATTAGCATTTAGAGTTCCAAACACAGAGAAACAGAAGCACAGTATAAGGGTATCATCATCATTTATTGTATTCCTGATTATTCACTGTGTTCTTATTTTGTTCTGTCTTGGTCTTGTAAGTTTTACTTGTGTCCTTTTTGATTCTGCATTGCCTCTACAGAGGAATTTGAGAAAACAAGTTCAGATGCCTTGTTTTAAAAAGACTTTAGGAAAAGAAAAAAAAAAAGAAAGTAAAGGATAGGAGCAAGAAAGAAGAAAGAAAATGGAAATGAAAAACACAAAACAAAGAATCCCATGACTGTAGGTAGAATGGATTTTTGTTAATGAAATCTATTCACTCTCAACATAGAGCATGGACACTCTACCACTGATCACACTAAAGAAGTTGAAGTGTTTGGACAAAGTTGGCAAACATTTCTTCAAAGGACATCTACTTAGATGCTATATGGCATATATTGTGAGAAGCACCTACTGCGGTTGCCATATCTGTCTATCTGCATCTTAGCTTGCCTGGCCACACAGAATAACTGAGCTCCCAGTGGAATGATTTTGTTGACCTTTGGTATGCTTATTATTCAAGAAAATGTGTCAGGAAAATTAACTTTTTTATGTCATCTGGAATACAGCACACTGTACACGTTTTTTAAATTTTGAAATCTCCCAATGAAAAGAATTGGCAAATCGTTTATCTTAAAACAGAGAAACATTCCTTACTTCTTCAATTACAGATTAGTTTGCTGTTTTAAATTTACCTTGAGCGCAGTCACTTCAGCTTGTAATTTTCCTTGTGCTCATCTGACAGCTGTTCCTGACAAAAACATGGACATCCACTACGATTAGTCGAAGGCCAAAAAGGCTACACCTCTGGTAGGCCAGCACCCTCCCCCTGCTAGGTGACGTAAGTTACCTGTAAAGAAAAAGATGAGCAAAGAGTCAGTTATCTAGAAAAGAATGCAAGAGGGAAGGAATTATGTAAGTGTCATTTTGTAGTTTAGAGTGAACAAATATGTACCCTGTATTTACTAAGTATGTCTGGGTTATCTGCACATTATAAAGATTCAATATTTCTCTGACACTATAACTTATCAGCAAAGCTCCAGACCTGCTCTCCATCCTGGACAGAGTGTAACCAACAGTTTTACCTTGAGACTTCAACAGATTTTAACTTTTCAAGTATGTCTTTCAAAAATATTAAATTTAAGAAATTTGAACTACAATTAGACACAGACCCTCCACAAACAAAAAAACAACAGGACAACAACCACTTAATGGCTGTAAAAGCCATTAAGCCACTATAATGGGATTAATAAAGTATCTATCTATCTATCTATAAGTATATGTTTTTAGCTACATGATATTGTCAAGTCATATAATCACATTCTATCATGTTTGTTGTTTTTGAATTTAAATCACTGTCACAAAAATATATAATGAATAAACATGTGATAACTGTATCTTTCAAGTAACTAAAATGCAAAATGCTCTAACTTTGAAGTCAGATCACTATGTCCTCAAGTGTGGAAAAATGTTAGGTCATGAGAACATTTTCTAACGTTTTAATAAAAACTTTTTGGGAAGTTCTTGTTTCCCCACTGTTTTATTAGTTTATGTGTCTGCTTTGTCCATTTCATTCTAACCTAAACTGTTTACAATAAAGGGGTAGGGAGTTGTGCTGCAAATTTGTGTATGTCTTTAACTTTTATGCTGTTTGGGGTTTTAACTATTTAATATCATACTATTTGTGTTTTTGCTTTAAAGTATTACTTATCTCATTTAAATCTAGCCATCTGAATTGTTCTTAATGTTCTTGCACATTTCTGTGAAATTAGCATTCTGGCCAATTGAGGATTCTTAAGTAACCACTTCTGGACACACCAAATGTTAATGTATAAAGAATGTTACAAGTTCACCATAATGAAGGTGTTCAGGGTACATTGCTTGCATGCCTGGTGACCTGACATATTCATTGTTTTGAGGGACTTTTCACAGGCGGACAAAACACATGCTCAGGGACTGGAGAAACTCAACTGAAAACTTTAATAGTTAACATCAAAAATAAAGAAACAAATATCAGAAAAAGGGCTTGCTTGGCTGACAGTATTCTCTCTCACTGAAAGTTAAAAGTTAAGGCATTTTTAAATTTGAACACATTGACTGCTAGACCATTTTTTACCAGGATGCTGCAGTATAGGTCTATGCATATATCTCTATTATAATAAAAAAATCTTGGGAGACTAGCCTTGTTATCCTGCAACGAGACATGATCTTTTGAAGAGAGACACTTTCACATCCAGTGAGATGAGACTTTGTGCCAAGAGATTTAACCATGCCTGGGGCCGGAAATAAAAGACAAAGGGTAGATGGCAAAGTAGAACATCGTAAAGAATTCAATAACGTTGGTGCGATACAAATGCAGAGCAGGTTAGAGATAATGGAAGTATGAAAATTCGAAAGTCTCAATAAAATGATAGTAAAAATCGCATTAGCGCAAACGAGTGGAAATTATTATTCAGTGAAATAACGGAACAGCGAAAAGAGATTGGAGACTTGTAGATCGTATAATTCATGTTGCCATCAGGGAAAAGTGGTTTTTCTTCCCAATGAAGAGGCATATCCGCGAGAATTAAAAGATTGGTTGTTTGGTAAAAGTGAAATCCCGCGAGAGAAAATTTCAAGCCCTGCGAGACAAGACTTTATGCAAAGAGATTTGGAAAAGTCCTGCCCACATCTAAAACATTTACAACCACGCACACGGTTCAATCATTTCTCATTAGTGTGAATGCTATTGTCAGACACAGTTTGTGTAGAGAGAAAGAAATTATATTCACTCATGGGCAGTTAAATGTTGCGTTGTCATGATGTAATTCCAAACAAGGAATCAAATTCAATGCAATATTGACGAAAAGGTAAAAGCGAAAAGAGATCAAATATATGGACATAGGTTATATGACAAAAGTATGTAGATATTGTTTGGCTCTAAACTTTAAGTCAGAGACTTGTAGATCATCTAATTCATGTTGCCATCAGGGAAGAGTAGTGTTTCTTCCCAATGAAGAGGCGTATCCGTGAGAATTAAAACTTTTGTTGCTTGCGAGCAGCAGAGACGTGAAGTTGCTGCCAAGTAGCGCAGACAGGGTGGTTGGAGAGCGAACCGAGCAGGGGGCAACGCCCAGTACTTTGATACATAATGAACTCTGTCAAAATTTGAATGTATAAAGAAATGTATTGGACAACAATGGTTATATTATCAATAGTATCTATGTCAAAAATATAAAGAAACTGTTAATTACTTTATTTTGATCAGCAACATGACTGGAAGTCTCCATTTATAATAATAATAATAATTCATTACATTTATATAGCACTTTTCTCAGTACTCAAAGTGCTATCCACACAGGGAGGAACCGGGAAGCGAATCCACAATCTTCCACAGTCTCCTTACTGCAAAGCATTTGAAGGAGAAGTCTTCAAGGATAGCACTACACAGAATATTGGCTTAGAAGAACATGTGCAGAAAATATAACACGTTTCTTTGCATTGTCCATGCTTATTGCACACAACACTCTTGGTAGTTAGTGACTGTTTGCGCACACTGGGTGGCAGAATGCCCATGTTATGCTGTCTTGACAGTCATGACAAGTTGAACTCCTTGTGATGAAGAAATGCCTTTGGGGCAGCTATCTGCATCAGTGCCAGAGACTACAGGTTCCACATCATCCAACTGATTGTCACTATCTCGATCACTGCCATTATTATTCATCTTCCAACAAATTTAGTTGTTTCAAAACATCAACAGCTTTATAATCTAATTCACATTAACATAAGTAGGAACTGTCTGTTTGTAACACTATTTTCTGCAAGCTGTTGCATTTAAAAAAAAATGCAGTATTATTGTAGATAACTGAGTCGTGGCAGCAAAGCTTGCCAGCAAACTGACTACATCTACAGTATAGAGGTTGTTTGCTGAGATATGCATTCTCTCTCATTGACAGTATCTATTAGATATGACTAAAATACAATCAACTATGCAGTAAGGGGCCCTGCAGAGTCAGAATTGCCAGCAGTTTATGGAGGCTTTAAACAATGAAGTTGGCAGGTGTATAATGCCAGACAAAGCATACGTTGGCAACGTCAACGCCGTCACCATGTCAATGCAATGGCAATGACACCTCTAGAGGGTGTTATGTTTTTTTTAAGTAGATGGGGTACCTTGCAAGGGCAAGGGGGCGATCAGAGAAGCAAAGAAAATGCATCCTGTGATCAAATGTGTTATGTTTCTCCAAGGTGCTAGAATGCAAATAAAGCAGTTTTGTCCTTTCCAGTTGACTGATGTTAAAATAAGACGTGACCCTTTAAGACCTATAGCTCAGGTATACAATTACTTTGACAGCTTTAGAAGGATCTCTAGCCTAATGTCACTCAAGCAATTACAGGAATATGAGGTTTTGAATGAAAATGGCCACAGGGAGGTCTTTATAGCTAATTCTATTTCTGAATATCAGCCAAGTGTACTGTAGAGGAGATCTGGTGGCAAGTACTTGACTGGAAGGAGGAAGAGACTGCAGAGACATAATGGAAAGGAAGATATTGTTCATTCAGATGGGCTGCTCACTCCCTAGGAATTCAGTTCTATAAGTCAGGGGTTCTCAAACATTTTCAGACCATTTTTTTTCTCTACTTCCTTTAGAAGGGAGAAAAAAAATTGGACTCCCCTGGTAGGTAAACACCAAACAAATCATTCATTATCACAAAATGTATAGAACTTTTGAAAATAAAACACTTTTTCAGTTTATTTATATTTAGAACTGCACTATACCATATTTGTGCATATACTTTCAATACACATGTACCTGGCAGGTTTAATCTGATCTAATCTAATCAGAATTAGAGAGATAGGTGTGCTCGTCTCCAAGTACTTAGCTTCTCAAGACTTGGAGTGATGGATGATAGGCAGACTCTGAGATCATTCTACACATTCAAACATGCCCTGTACATTGTCTAGATAGCAGTCAGTACTGAGAATTAGACTCACTAACTCTTTAAAATTATCATTAAATTTTCCCTTTTTAGCTGAAGTAAGCTCGTTTTCAATTGACAATGTAGTACACTTGACCCAAGAATCTATCTGTTACTTAAAAGATGTTTTTTTCTCCAGTCTAGCAAACTAGTATCACTGTAACTGAGCAAAACAGAGTCATAAGTGATTGACGCTCATGTGATTCACAGTATATACAAAATGAGTGATACAAGGCTTCATAATCATTTTTATTGTTTCAGAACATTATGGGAGGGGCTGGCAAAAATGTAAACTGGTGTGCTCATGCTATTGCTTGGTGCAGGGCGTCTTAGCATGTATTAAAAATTTCAGTCTTCTAGATTATGGTGATTCCCCTTTAAAATCTGATGCAGAGAGCAGAGCAATGCAGGGTGACAGCTAGTCCAGTTATGATTGGCTGTCTGAAAACAGTATTTGTGGGATATGTTGATGATATCACCTTATGCACACACAGCTGTGCAGTCTGGAGAATTTGTATGTTGCATAACACTTCTTTGATTTGTTTAATAAAGGACATTATGTTTTGGACTCTAATTGGATGCCTCATAGTGATTGTTTAAAATAAGAGAAACAGAGAATAAAACAGAAGAGAACAACCAAACTAGTAGCACAGCAAGTGTGTGTGATTTTTATGAATTTCTTACCAAATCGTACTAGTTATTTTGCAGACTCCCTTGCTACGTATCACGGACCCCACTTTGAGAAAGTCTGCTATAAGTACTAGTAGAGTTTGATGCTTTTATAATCTTTGATTCCTTGGCAGGAACAGGAAAGTAAAATGCAATGAAAATACACACTTAGCTTTTATGCTGATGGTCAAGATGTACCACTAAAAGAAGCCTACAAAGAAATAGAAAATTTTCATTTTTGCTGATTTGAAAAATAAGCAAAGAGATAAATAGTTTACTTTGTGAAGTAGTTACCTTCATTATTATTTTTTAAGGATGTTGTCTCAAGAAAATCACCCAGTTAGTGAAGAACAATATTTATTATTAAAAGCAGCTGTTTAAGAATAAAGAGGCAATTAAGGTTGGGAATCATAACAAGAGAATTAGATAAAATGAAGCACAAAAATTAGTAAGTATTAATTGCTTTCTAATTAAGAAACTGAGTTGAAATAAAAAGTTGCAGCCACTGTGGCCCAGGACCAAATCTAACTAACGCAGGATAAAAATATTCGCTATAATATTTAAATCCACGTGATTTAAAAACTCTTACTTCAGCTGTTTCAGCCTTACAATGACAGTTTCCTAGAACCCTCTAGGCTTCTGTCCCATTTCATTCATGTTTTCAAAAGGTTTCTACAATGTTTTCCTATAGATTTGGATGTAATTGGCATTTTGATTGTTATGCTTTATTTTATTACAAGCTAAGTGCTTTTTTTATAAAAATATGTAAAAAATATGCTTAACAGTTCACACCAAGTGCATCATCATCATTATTTAACAAAATAAATGGTTAATAGTTAAATGGTCAAAGCATTCCACAATAGTTAGGGAGAGAGGATTAATTTTAGAAAGGTCCACTGAGGCATAATTTTATGATTTTTATCGCCATTTCTGCAAATCTAATTACCCCTTGTTTAACCCTGCATATCATTCACTTGATAAGTAAAACTCTTTTCTTTAATACTTTGGTCTAATGTGGATTTTTTTCTGTGTTATGAGCCATTACCAGAGTCTAACACAACTACTTTAAGTTCTTAATGTTTAGTTGATGCAATGCCCACAGGAAGGGGAAAAGAAAAGAAAGCTCACACACAAGCAGAACAAAACGAATAAATGCTTAATTGCAACAATAGACTTTGTTAAATGATCTTAATTGCTTGGTTGATTTGAAATCCTGCCTGCAAGTCCCTTTCATCTCTATTGCATGTCTGTTCTTTGTTTTAGACTGCATTCTAATATTGCTCTACCATGAAGTCTTTATGGTCACTTACCTGCAAACTAAAACTTATTTGACTGTTGAGTGTATTATTTTTAACTACAGTACATTCTCTTGGTGGATGTTTGGTTATAATTATCCATGTGACATATACAGAAGTCCAAAAATGTCATCAGCTGGCATTTCAATTTGTTGTACATTCTTCAATTATTAATACACATAGCATCTTAGAAACAATTGTTTTTTTTTTTTTAAGACTCCATTCATTTAGTGGTTCCCTTTCATATTCAAAGACCATGGGCCACACATTTTCCTACTCTCTACTGTTCTGCAAATAGTAAAGATACTTCTGGGTTACCAAGTGTACTGAACTTGCCATTCTATTGGCACATCATATTTTGAAATAGCCTGCTCTCAACTTGCCACAAGGGGTTAGACAACTGCTTACCAATTTCTGCCCTCATATTGCAATCTCCACAAGAAAGTTTTTGTTTAGATTTTAAATTATCCACAATGCAGCACTGTGATTTTTCCATTAAATCATTTCTTTGGATTTCTAAGAGGCAGTAACATCATCTATGACTCTGAGTCAAATAAATTGCACATTGTTTTCATTTTCCTAACAGATATAGAAGAAGCTACTTAAAAAGAGGGTGACTTTAAAGAAACCATTGCGTTTACTTGATTGGTATTGCTGCTTTGATCATGGTAATAAATGCATTATGAATATTTTTTGCCCTACTCTTATATAACTAAAATATCAATGTCCATAATTTTGACCAAGTTACAAATGTCAAATTATTTTTAGGAAAAATTGCTCCATGCTGAGGAAATTATGACCCATGACTTGGCAAAACCAAAATGAAACACTTTAATAATAACTTCTTTTCTTGGGAGGGTTTGAAAATAAGATATGTAACATATAATTACAGTGATTCAAAAGTTCTTCATAAGCAATTCATTTTCTTTTCTTTCTGTTTCTCATTTCTTCCGTTGTTATTTATGCATCTTTAATCTGTTCTTTATCAGCACCACTACCCTGCCCTCTAATCTGGGATGAAGAGCGCCTCTGCTTTACAGCTGCACTTCATCTCTAACTTTGTTTGAAAGCTTCAGTTTGTGCAGAGGCCCACAAAGTGTTTTCTGCTGTCTTTTCTTCTTAATCAAATCCCACAGCTGACTTTTCAATACTGTGTTCACTTTCATTTTTATTCTACCCTCAGGTCTTGTTCAGATCATTTTCTTGTAGAGAGGCTAAGGTTTAGAGAACACCCACCTATACTGGCTGGGTTCACCCTTTCTTATTTAAATGCAAACTTTAATCATAAGCACATAATGATATTACATCTAAAATCATTTTTTTTCCCCAGAGTAATTGCTGCATAGACTTATGCTAGCATTAAAATACAATAGCTCATCTTTCACCAATACTTAAAAAGTGAAACTATCCTTCCTTAGTGTTTTGTTTATATTGCTGTGTATGCAAAACTGATGTTGTTTGCCAGAAACATCACATAATATAACAGAAAGTCAAAGTCAAGACAGATAGAGTTGTTAACGCTGAGGTTGCAAGTACTTATACTTTAGAATCTATGATTTCCAATCCCTATCATTTAGCAAAAGTGTACTTTCAAATTTGGTTTAAATTAACCCCTATTTCAAAAATTACTGCGGGATGAAAGAAATACTTATCTTTAAAAAGGCAATGTTTAGTCTATGTGACAAATAGGCTAGTAGGCAGTAATGATTTAAATGAGAGCTAGTCATAACTTTGGTATGTACTTTACTATTTATGTACAATATGCAGCTCATCCATCCATTTACTAAATTTGCTTAATCCAGTTTTGAAGTTATGAAAGAGAGTCGGAGAAGGAGTATCAAAAGAAAACGTAAGCAGGTATGGAGACTGCAAACTGTGCACAGCAATGACTGAGGTGAGAATTGAAAAGAAGGTTTTGGAGCTGTAAGGGACCAGTGCTAACCATTATGCCACCATTCCATCTATATTGTATTCAATTTATTCTTATATATTGTATTTAAAATTAAAGAGGCTCAGACCATTGAACATATTTACAGGTACTGTACTGTATAATACATTCAAAATAAACCATAAAATCAAGCTGTGTTTTCAAACATAAATAAAAATATGGATATATTCTGGGGCTACAGCAAAATTCCTGACCAAACTGAAAATACTTACCTAAAAATGTGTGTTATTGTAGCCAGGCAATTCTTCCAACATGTTCATAGTTCATTGTGAGAAAACCACTGACAGGGACTTGATTTAATTTCTATTTGGTAGAATATAAATGGACTGCCTTTTCAAGGTCCTTCACAATACTTTTACACTTCCATTCTGAAGAAAGCAAGTCTTAGAAAGCATGGACATGTTCCAAAGTCTGCAAAAATAAATGAGAGTTTAAGTATTTGTGGGGTGGGGAAATGGCAAGCACTTTTGCCTTACTGATCCAGTATTCTGGATTCAAATCCTGAACCTCCCTACTGTCTGTATGGCATATGCATGTTGTCCCATTTAGTCTGCATTTCTACTCAAGGTGAACCCCACCATGCTGAACATCCACCCTGAGACAGTAGTTGCAGGATTCCACCTCTGAACCAATGGATTTCAGAACAGTCATTCAATAGAACTAAAGAAGAACTCCTTCAGCTTCAATAAGCTTATTAGTGAGAGGATGCCTTATGCAGCAGCAGGCTCACCGTGTTCGTCTATCCTGTTACACTCTGGTTGTTGCCAAAAAAAGGTGGTGTGTGTTTTAGTTTAGTGGATACTCTAAACTGGTTTCATTTGGGTGTGCCTTGTGCAGGGTTGTATTCTGCCCTGTGAGAGGTTTGAGCCCTCTGTGACAGAGAACTAAGCAGGCTTGAGTATGTTTAAAGTTTCCATTTGCTTTTTAGCGGTCTTTGACAGTAGGTATTGAACTTCTATTCACTATAAAATGGGATATGGGGAAATACAGGTTTGAGTTATTCATTCTGTAAGTAACACACTAAAAGAAATAAAATAGATTAAGTCACATTTAAGGTGCTGGGGACTGCAGAGTTAGACAGCGGTGTAGGAGCGAAAAGGACACAGCAAACACGAAACCCCTAGTCAGTCAAAAGGCCGCGCCTGTCTTGTTGCCATGGAGATGTATTGGAGGCTCGGATGATGTACTGTACTGTCTTTAAGAAGCTCTGTGGCGGTTTTTGTTTTTTACATCACATCAAAAAAAAAAGAAAAAAAAAGATCAAAAGTAGAACAAATTCTTGGAAATTCAGTGTTTCCTGATGAAATGAGAACTATTATTATGACACATCAATAAAATATTCCAAGTTGGTACTTGAGCGTATGAATCAGAAAATAAAGCTATTTGGAAAAAAAAACCATTGAGGTCAAACTACAAAGGCTTACATTTTTAACCAGTGAGAGTGGATAGTAAACAGTAGACACCACTGAATTCTATAAATATGTGTTGCCCACTGCTCTAATGATTATTTTTAAATCAGTGTATACCACTATTTTAATTAAATTCAGTTTATTTTTATATACCACATTTCAGCTTCAAAGTTATATTAATTCAGATACGTTTGGTGCACTCAAAATATGTGGCCACAATAGTTTGTTTTGGTTATTCTAATAAATCATCTACATGATAATATACGGGAAACAATCAGTTTCTGTTGTGGAGTGGACTTTGAAAACAGACTGTGGAATGTACCAGTAATCCATAGGAACGTTTCACACTGATGTGGTTCCGTTGGGGTTGTAGTAAAGGGACAAACTTCTGCTCGCCCCTCAGATGCAATTTGGACAACGGACTGAAAGCTGTGTGATCTCTTTGCTACTCCACTTTACCTGTATTCCATAGACAACAGATGTCCGGGCCAAAGACCCAGATAACAGCATCATTGATGGTCGGCGGAGTTCAGTTCCAGACTTACCTGTTTAACGTAGCTCATCCACTGGTGGAGGCAAAGTTTTATCATTTTTGTTGCTCGAGGGTCTATAACATACACATAATTAAAACAAAATAATGTTAAATTTAAAGACAAAATTAACAATATGTAAATACAAATACATAATGTACTTACAGTATAAACATTTTAACAGGAGAATTCACCTTCCCTGCACCTAGGCACGCATTTAACAATTCCATCCATCCATTCATCCACCCATTTTCAAACTTGGTAAATCTACGTGGGTGTATGTGTGAGTGGCTGAGTTGTAGCAACAGGACAAGCAATGGCCGAACTGGTAGAGAGCCCCCCTGAGGTTATCTGTTTACATATATTAATTGCAAAGACAAATCTTTGGGAACCCCATCCCCTTGAAGCATAGAATGGACACCCCTAAGGGGTGCTCCAATCTCTATGGTGTGAGTAGTTGTGGTGAATGTTACTTTTTAAGTAGTGTTATGTAGAATTAAAGCAGATTGCATAAAACATGAAGAGTATTCACATGTCTGGAAGAAAAAATGTAATTGACATGGTTTATTTAGATAATTCAGCCATTTCTGATTTGGATTCAGTCAGTCTCTCCATGCACAAGTCTAGTCAGAGCACAGCCAAAATCAGCTGTACCAATTCAGCCACAGGGGGAGTGGGCAACAGTGACACGGAGAGTCTAAGAAGTCAGAATTTAGTCCCTCTGCAGTCCTGACTCTTCCTATCAAAGCTGCCTCTGGTGAGAGAAGTTTTTCTTCTTTAAAACTAAATCTTACTTGAGATCTACTATGTGCCAGGAAAGGCTTTCAGTCCTTGTTCAGATTTCAATAGAGAGCAGTGTTTGAAGGTCTTTGAACCAGGAGGACATAGTGGCTGCAATGGTTATAACCGCAGAACACAAGCAGCAATTTTGAAAGTTACAGTAATACCATTCCAAGCATTTTTTTGTCTTTTGGTTTTTAAAATTTCTACTATGTGTAGTTTTTTTTTGTATTTTTTAAATATTGCAATGGTCAATTTGTATTTATTTATTTTTTTGCCATGCGCACCTTACATTTATTTGCATTTCATTTTTTTTTTCATTTATTTAGATTTTTAAAATTTCCTTCACTCTGTTATCATTGTTATTGTATTGTATTTCTCTACAAAAGCATTTTTTTAAAATTGATTGATTTATAGATTACGATGTTTTATTTATATAATCTGTTCTTCACAAAATTAAATTAAAGATTTGTGTTTATTCAATTCTCCCTTTTGATATCATTAATTGAGACTTTGCACTAAACTAAAGTTAAAACATTTCACCATGTCAGAACTCCGGGGAGAGTGAGTTGGGGGGGGGGGGGGGCTCCATGGGGTTTTTTGCCTGGGGCCCCCAGAGTCATTAAAGTTGTCTGCGGGGAGTGGGCATTGTGATGGACTGGCCTCCTTTGCAGCGCTGGTTTTTGGCTCTGGCCCTCGCCATAATACTGACTTGGATTGAGCAGATTATTAAAATTTAGCATGTTTAGTAGGTTCTTTTGATCTCTAATATGGTCAAAGATGTTAATAATAATGTAAAGCACATGCATTAAAGCTCAGTCTGGTAGGATCCTATGGCTACAAAAACTAAAAAACAAATTTTTAGTATTTTCAAAATAATATATACATATATCAAACTGTAGAAGGAATTGTTAATACAGTTAAATTCTTTTCATACCCCCGGTATAGATACAACTCTTCCTTCCTTGATTTCTATTTATAAATATAGTAGAAGATTACATAAACATGGTGTTCCACTTGCAGCAAATTAACTTGAACTTTCCTCAAATTCTTTTTCTTATTGTGAAATTTAACACGCCCTTCTGCAGCTTCAAACAACATATTATTTTACAGTGGTTTTCAAAAGTTCAGACTTACTAAATAGCCTTTGGTAACATTTCTTTAAAGAGCTTACAATAGGCTTGAGACATTCTGCTACTGACAGTGACAATTATGTTCATTGTGTCCAACCACAATGTTATCCCCAATTAACAAAATCATCTGCTGTTAAGTAATGGGATGAGTTAAATATACAACATATAGTTTATTATGTGTCTCTAAAATCTGTGCATCCAGAATATTTTTACATTTTATACCAGCAGCATTTGCAGATAGACTGTTTTACTTTTAATAAAAAAATAAGAACACTCTCACAATAAATCTTAAATGTAAATATTGCCACTTGCATGATACACCATCCTAAGGTGCTTTACAATAAAGATAAACTAGAAAATAAACAGTAAATACAACAGATTTAAAGTTACTCTGTGAATATCAATTCTTTTCTGATTCATTTTACATTAAAAATTTATTGCAAGAACATCTGTCAGTAGTAACCTATCATAGCAGACACAATGTCAAAGTCTTTTCTGTGGTGCTTAGGAATTCTGTAAAAGTCTAACACTATGAAACATATTGAATGAGCATCTGGTGAAGGCTAACAGGATGATTGTCATGAAGTGTTACATCTGTCTATGCTAGAATATCCAGATACTTATTTTTCAGTAAGTTAAATTAATTTGTTTTGTTGACGAAGTGCAGTGCGGTGGTGAATCATGGTATCTGAGTGCACTTTGGTTCTCAGCTGAGTGACTTCACTGTCAGGTCTGTATGTGTTCCTCATGTTCATGCAGTTTATAGTTTTGGTCTTGAGACAAGTAGGGTTGCTATGCTGGCCTATCATCTTACAAAAATGTTACCTTATAAGTTCAAGAGCTTATTATTTCAGAGTAAGTCTGAAGCTTTAAATTTGACAAATCACATAAAATGCAGCTATGAATGCAGTATATATTACATATTTCAAAAGGATCACACAAATCAAAAGCAGGCAGACTAATACAACTTTACTGATATACAGTATTATTTTTATATATGATTTAATTCAAAGAAAGTAAAATTATAATCAAATGTCTTTGCTTCACTTAATTAAAGGCTTTGTCAGAAAAGGAACACAGACGTGTCAAGTGACAAATAATGAAAGTATTCTGAGAAGATGACGTAAAACAATACGAGAATCTTGTGCTTACCCTGCTTAAACGAACCTAGAATTATATTAAGATTCAATTTCTGATGCAGTATCACAGCACCTGCTACCGGCTCTAATTCCATTTCCAGTCACTGTATTTATGGAGTTTCCTCTGTCTGTGTGCATTTACTGTTCATGCTCCAGTTTCCTCTCTTATCCAAAACACATGTACTGTATAACAGATGAATAAGCGTGTTTCAGTGTTATCCATGATTATTTTGTATCATATCCATAATGGTGTATTTCCTAATTGCAGATGCTCTTGGGTACAGATCTTAGCTCTCCCTTGACCCTGAAAGAGAAAAGCAGGGTCCAAAAATACATGGAGGCGGCCCTCATGATAGTCACTCCATTAATATCACTTTATTAAAGGTAATTCGATAACAACAAGTTTTGGCTTTCAACAAAGCATCACTCTTCAGTGTAATCAATTGAATTACATTTACTATTGCGTGGCACAGTAGCTAGTGCTGCTGATTCACAGCTTCACACTTCTGGGTTTCCATTAAAGGCTAGTTACTCCGTGTGATGTTTGCATGTTCTCCCAGTATTTATGTGGCTTTTCTTTTGGGTGTTAGTTTCAATCTAAGAGAATTTGGGGGTGTGCATGAGTATGTCTTGTGATGGTATAATGCTCTGGTTAGGGTTGGTCCTTGCCATGCAGCACTATTATATCTCTCTATTATATAAAAAAATCTTGGGACGAGATGAGACTTTTTCAGAGAGACGAGACGTGACTTTCTCAGAGAGACACTTTCACGTCCCGCGAAACAAAGAGTAGATGACAAAGTAGAACATCATAAAGAATTCAAAAGCGTTGGCACAATACACATGTAGAACAGGTTAGATATAATGGAAGTACGAAAATTTGAAAGTCTCCAAAAATCATAGTAAAGATCTCATTAGCGCAAACAAATGGAAATTATTACTTGGTGAAATAACAGAACAGTGAAAAGAGATTGAATATATTGTTTGGATTTAAACTTTAAGTCAGAGACTTGTAGATCATCTAATTCGTGTTGCCATCAGGGAAAAGTAGTGTTAACGTGAGATGCAGATCATGTGGCATGGCAGCAGCAACAGCAATCCAGCAGCTGATCGAGCAAAGAGGAGGTAAAAAAACTGTATTTGTTTAAGAGGGGGTTTCAGAGGAGCAACCACATCTACTTGGGGTGTGTTCAGCCCCTTCTTCACAACGCGAGCGGCAGAGATACAGGGGACGGTTGGCGAGCAAAGTGATCAGGAGCAAAGCCCCCTAGTTTAATTTTATTTTGAAATGGTTCCTTATTTGCATTGCAGAGAGCCTTGTGATTGTGTATTCTGTAAATGCTAGTATAAAAACTAAACATTGCTCGATGGATTTTGTGAGCCTTTTTAATTAAAAGTGCAACTCTGAGCCAGATAAGTGAATTAGGAAATAGATGGATCAATGGTTGTTTAGCATTTAATTATATATGAGAGCACCATAGAACTTACAGAATGGTTTTGTCATTATTCTTCTGCAAAAGGATAAAAGTTTAAATGTTTATGCCACACTTTTTGTTCTGGGCAACATGGTGGTATATTGGATACTGGATAGTTTTGCTGCCTCAAAATTCCAGGGATTTGGGCTTGATTGTTGGCTTGGTCGCTGTGTGCATTTAGAATAACTTGTGTGCAAAATATAGGCTTTGCTTCTTTGTGACACTGAAATGGTAATTATGGTTTTTGGTTAAAAGTGAAATGCTATTAATGTTAAACCATCTGGAAATCCCTAATATCAACATGAAGAATACAAACATGTATGCCATATTTTAAGGAAGAGAAGCTTTTATCCATTGACACAATACATGGAAATCAGCTATTTCAGCTTTGCTTAACATGTGCAGTATAATGAAAAACATTGTAAAAGGCAGAAACCTAAATATTAATCATGCATATGCATTCCTTGAATCATTATGCTACAAATTTAAACATCCAGAGACAAACTTTTTCTCTTCTTTACAAATTACCAACTTTATCTATCCATCCCCAGGAGATAGATAGATAGATAGATAGATAGATAGATAGATAGATAGATAGATAGATAGATAGATAGATAGATAGATAGATAGATAGATAGATAGATAGATAGATAGATAGATAGATAGATAGATAGATAGATAGATAGATAGATAGATAGATAGATAGATACTTTATTAATCCCAATGGGAAATTCACATTTTCCAGCAGCAGCATACTGATACAATAAATAATATTAAATTAAAGAATGATAATAATGCAGGTGAAAAAAAGACAATAACTTTGTATAATGTTAAATGTTAACGTTTACCCCCCTGGGTGGAATTGAAGAGTCGCATAGTTTGGGGGAGGAACGATCTCCTCAATCTGTCAGTGGAGCAGGACAGTGACAGCAGTCTGTCGCTGAAGCTGCTCTTCTGTCTGGAGATGATACTATTTAGTGGATGCAGTGGATTCTCCATAATTGATAGGAGCCTGCTGAGCGCCCTTCGCTCTGCCACAGATATTAAACTGTCCAGCTCCATGCCAACAATAGAGCCTGCCTTCCTCACCAGTTTGTCCAGGCGTGAGGCGTCTTTCCTCTTAATGCTGCCTCCCCAGCACACCACCGCGTAGAAGAGGGCGCTCGCCACAACTGTATGATAGAACATCTGCAGCATCTTATTGCAGATAAGTAGCCAGAGTAGATGAAGATTCAGGAAGCATCACCAAGATGCATAAAAATGATATTTACCCGTTACTGATCTCAGTGAATGAAAGGAGAGGGATCTTTCACCTCTGGAAACAAATGAAATTCAGCTCTTCATAAAGTAAATTCTACCACAAAATGCCCCAAGCACAACATAATTCGGCTAAGAACTTTTCATTGATCACATACACTGTATCTCATTTTAAACTGCCTAAAATGTACACAGGACAAGATCTAACTTGTGAGTGATGTCATCAGGCACCTGTGTCACTAGGTCACATGTTTGGGAATGTCCTACACTTACAGCATTTTGAGAAAAACATTTTTAATATGTCTCAGATAGCCTTTAAAATCACTTTTAACACCCTACCAGCAGTATATGTATCAATACCAGCTGTCTCAAAAGTGTGCTATGAAAAGTCAGTTATAATTTCCTATATCAAACTACTTGCACAAAAACTAGCAGAATCCTAAATCACCTTCTATCACTCATTGGGAAAATATTGTCAAATATTACTTCAAATTGAAAAGAAAAATCAAATTCTCTTTACAATGATTTGTTCAAAACATACTCAAATGTTGCAAAGAACTCATTAATATCATTCTGAAGTGAACATGCCAGGCTTGCACTTAACCTTTCACCCCACTGGCTGCTTTACATTTTACAGACATCTACTTTATACCGTATGGGGCACTCTTTTTACACTTATCTCTTTGATCTGTGGAGTTGAATGCTGAGTACTTTTCACATTGTTTATGATGTACATCTTAGTCTTATCTACACTATGTGAATGGCGCTGAGTTTGTTATAATGTCTTGTATCCAGATAAATGAAATATTTAAAAAAGAAATAAAAATGTAATTTCAATTAAAATAGTTTGACACACTGAGGTGGGTTGGCACCCTGCCCGGGATTGGTTCCTGCCTTGTGCCCTGTGTTGGCTGGGATTGGCTCCAGCAGACCCCCGTGACCCTGTGTTCGGATTCAGCGGGTTGGAAAATGGATGGATGGATAGTTTGACACATATTCTCTCCATCTAGCCATTGATTCTTTTTCTGAAACAACAAGCTATTGGCTTATTGTTGAGGTGCAATCTCTCAGCCTGAAGTAGCTATTGGTGATGATTTGACAACTCTTGGAAAGTTGAGTTGCTCTCCCTGATTGGAAGGAAATCTGACATCTATTCATCCATGCCTGTACTGACAGCAAATCTGCTGAAAATCAAGACCAGACTTTGGACGTCCAACTCAGGCTAAACTCATTCATACTCAGCAAGTTTTTTATAGGCGGTATAGTGGTTAAGGTCTTCAAACCCTCCTACCTGCCTGTGCTCCAGTTGGGAAAACACAAGAAACGTAACCAGTTGTACCTCAAATGTTGTAAGTTGCTTTCGATAAAGGCATCAGCCAAATTAATTAAATTAAGTTTAGTGTTGCTGTTCAATGTAGCCTGCATGTCATTGCAAAGTGAGAGGAAGCTGTCTTTGAGGCAAAAGTTCAAACTCAGGACTTCTGAGAATACCAGGCAATCAGGTTCCCCATATTTAAATATGAAAACCAAGAAAATCCTACAGTGCTATCAAAATATCACATATGCTAATATTTTTTGAGTTACAGAAAATGTTTTTCCTCTGATTGCAGTATCTTCTATACTAATAATAAAATACAATGTCACTTCTCATTACAAATGTACAATTATTTTTATTTTGTGGTGTTTTATTTTTTATGCTGAAGGACATTGATTATGGTTTTCAGCAGACTGCTTTTGTATTACTTTGAAAACAATTTGACATCATTTCATTAAAAATGAAAGCATTCTGTCCATGTATCTTTTCTGGTTTGTTGAAAGTTAAGATATACTAGTACCTGTGCAAAAAAGTGGCATTCATGGAAAGGAGCATTGTGGAAAGCACTGTTCAGTAAGTAGATCAAGAGCACTTGCTTCTAGTTTGCCTTTATGTATCTGATTTATCCTCAAGATTCCTGCAGCAACATTTATTCATAATGATTCAAAAGTGAAGAACATTGACATGTTCTGACATTGACATTGACTGACATATACCTTGTTATGTCTGTGGAAAAACTAAATTTAAATTCAACAGCAGGTATCTCATAAAAATGCTCAGGCATGGTGGCAGTAGGGTCATGGTGTGGGATGATTTTCTGCATCCAGATCTGCACAGCTTGCCAACATTGAAAAAACCATGAGTCTATCCATCAATGAGCTGAAGACTTCATCATACATTAAGACAACATCCAAAACATATCACAGAAAGTCAAAGTCAGACCTTGTTAAAATCATGAGTCTTATTTGACATGAGCAGTTTGTACCCAAAACCCTACACATGTCATTGATTTAAATCAGTTCTGCAATGAGGAGTTGGAAACAAATCTTGAAAAGCAATGTGTGAGATTGATATGTAAGATTTGGAAATTGCAGTGCTGCAAAAGATGGCATAACCAGTTAATGTTTAAGGAGGAATTAATATTTTCATGTGGGCTAACTTTTTTAAAAATAAATTAAAGAAATAGGCGGTATATAGGTTTCTATTTTTGGTTACTCAGGGTCAATTTTATATGATGCAAGAGTTTTCTTCATGGACATACATTTTGTTAAAATATCTAAGACAACAGATTTTTTTAAAAATATTTAAATCAAATTATGCAGTTAATCTGGGCTTTTTTCAATAAGAAACCATTTTAGTCCAGATATTCTGACATATTCAATGTGAATAAGAAGTGATTTAAATGGGGCACACAATGTCTCATTGAATGCCAAAAGCAGAGCTGTTGTCACTAGCAGTTATACTTTGCTTTTCTGGCCTGTTACCATGAATTTAGTCTCAACTAGATACATGTCTTAATTTAATTATCTACTGCTCATTTTGCGCAGTGGAGCAGGAAGGCATCAATTTATGTGACAGCCATAAGGCTAAATTTAAAACTACTCCATCATGACTTTACTTATAAACAGTAGTAGACCAAATCATTGAAACTCAAATATTAAAGAAGTTAATTTCTAGTATTAGAAGCTCCAGGGATACATCACTTTAGAGATATTCAAAGTTCATAGTTTAAAGTCACTTCAGTTCACCCTTCTCTGTTTCCATTATGTTATTTATGAAAATAAAAAACTCAGAGAGGCGAAACCTGGATCATGCATAATGGTAAACTAGACAGTTTTGTTGCCACCTTTTAGGATGGCTGAAACCATCTTTCTGAAAGGTGCATGTTCATAATTTTTTATATTGTTGATGCAGTCCAGGTTTCTAACTGGTAGTTAGAAACCTGGACTGCATGCCATCTAATATAAGTTAAATTTCTGACATTTTCTTTTAGCTTGGGCATGCATTAATATGAAGTGCCTCTTAAATATCTTCAGTCACTTAAAATGACTGTCATACATGGTGACATCCAGCAGAAATTTAACCACTCATCATTATCAAGATCAGCTTAAACATCAGAAGCCCTAGAAAATGGGAGAACTGGGTTTTCCTAGTTAGGAACCTTAACATTCTAAACTATGGAATTCCCAGTTATGGGCATTACTGCCTTACTTTTGTCCTGAAAGTGAAAAGTCCAACAGCACAATAGTAAGAGAGTGGTCAAGAAATTCTGAAAAGAAGCTAGAGAAAGTACCTCTAAGCACTATAGACCATTCATACAACCTGCAGTGAGTAAAGCGATAGTAAATGTTCATCTCTCCCTGGACCACCTTCTTAATATGGTGGTGGGGATACTGCAATTTAGTGAACCTTATACCTCTAGTCAGACAAAGAGTGCTTCACAATGACCTTCGTGAAGGTACAAGATGAAAAACAATGTACCCAGCCTTGGATAGGGTTACCAGGACCCACTTCTGGAGCCAGGCCTGAGGATGGCATTTGCTGTTGAGTGCCTGGTCATTGGGCAACCCACATAACGTGACTAGGCTCAGCATGAAATAGCAATGTGGACCTATCTTATGGGCTCCCTAATTACAAGACAAAGGGTAAGGGCAAGGTGTAATACCAGTTTAGTGGCAGGTACAGGCAGGAAAACCCTAGATGGTCTAGATCCTGGCAATGGAGACTGGGTTGGGAACTTGGAAACATGCAAGGGAAGGAGCCTGAGCTGGTGCAGGAGGTGGAGAAATACCAGCTAGATATAGTTGGTATCACCTCAACACATAACATGGGCTCAGAACCAAACTTCATCCGAGGCAGTCTCTCTCTCTCTCTCCTACTCTGGAGTGCCCATTTGTGAAAGACCGTGGGCAGGTGTGGGAATACTCACAAGTTCCTGGCTGGGGGCTGTGCAATTTGTGTTTTCTCTGGTGAACGAAAGAGTTGTCTCAATGCAGCTAAGAGTAAAACTCTGAATGTTGTTTGTGAAAATGTACCAGACAGGTGTTTTTAGTATTCAGCCTTCCTAGAAAAAGTGGGTAAAATACTTGAAAGAGTGCCACCCACTGAATTGGTAGTCTTACAGGGTGACTTCAATGCCCATGTCTGTAATGATGGAGATACGTGGAAGGGTGTGATTGGGAGGAGCAGTCTGGCAGTATGAACAAAAATGGTGAGTTCTTGTTAGATTTCTGTGCTAGACATACAGTAAATTGCCCATACCAAACACCATGTTTTAACACAAGGAGGCTCATAAATATACCTGACACCAAAGCCCTTTGATTTAAATGTTGATGATAGACTCTGTAGTTGTGTCATCTGACATAAGGCCATATGTTTCAGACAGTCGGGTGAAGAGAAGGCAGTGTTGTCAGTTGATCACTACTTGGTAGTGAGCTAGATTTGAAGCAGAAGATGTAGACTGGATAGTCCAGGCAAACCTAGAAAAACAGGTAGGGTTTTCTGGAACTGTTTGACTGATGCTTCCATTCGTGATGAGTTCATCTCCTACTTCCTAAAGAACTTCTTCCATGTGTAGAGTGAGGTCAGAGACATTGCTGAAACTTATTCAAGTCCTAAGTTGTGGAAGTGGCTTTAAGTGGTCTAAAGGCGATTAGGGCATGTTGGCAACCATAGAACCATTGGTGGGCACCAAAGGTGAGGGAAACTTTCAAAGTAAAGAAGATGACTTTCAGGCTAATGTCCTTTGTTGGATCTTCAATCTCAGTTGAGAGGTATTAACAGGCTGAGGGAACTGCTACACATGTTTAGTAGTTGTGGAAGCAAAAGCTCAAGCATGGGAGGAATTTAGAAGGCATGGAGAAAGACAATTGGATGGCTTTGATGCAGTTATGGCAAACTGTCCAATACCTCCTAGATGTACCCTTCTACCAGGAGACAGCAATGGATGTGTCCAGTGGGGTGTCCCATCACTGCTGCCAAAGTCAGTATGATGGTGTGAAGACTCCATGGTGGTAAGGTTTTGGGGGTGGAAGATCTGACTAGAGATGTTCAAAGACATTGTTGGGATGACATGGTTAACGTGTCTGTTCAATGTTGCATGGAAGGCAAAACATTCTTGGAATGACAGACTGGGGTGGCGGTTTGCATATTTAAAAAAGGTGACGAGAGGGTGTATTCCAAACAGAGAGGGATCACACTCCTCAGCCTCCCAGGTGAAGCATATGAAAGGGTGCTGGAGATAAGAATCCATCTGATGGTTAAGCCAAAGATACAGGAGGAGCAATGAGGATTCCATTCTGGCTGTGGAATGTGGTAAGACAAGGGAGTGTTTAATTCTTTAATTTATGGTTTTAGTGTGACATTTTATCCAGGGCCTGTGTGCTGTGTGCATGTGAACGCTGTGGGAAACCCGGGCAGTACAAAATGCTGGCATGGTTTGTGATGTCTGTGCTGCCAGCAGCTGGTATTCTCCTCTTGAACCTGAGTCGTTGATAATCATAAACCGAGATAAACAAGAGCAAATGAGGGCACACAACAACAAGACTGGTGGAAAGTTCTTTGTGCTTTTGATTCACCAACAAACAAATAAAATGCAGTGGAAAATCTTCAGATAAATAAATAATTCATCCATAAAATCCAAGGCCTTGTGAGGAAGCTAAAAAGTGAAATAAATCATGTCAATATATAATCCATTCAAATCAAGGATAAAATCAAAAGTCAAAATCTCCTTTAAAATTCTTTGGCCAGTGCTCTCTACAGTATACTCCCATCTTACTACTCTGATCTGTTTTTGAATATGCTCATCAAGGATGAGACTCTAGTGAAAGTTGTACTGTGACTCCCCTTTTGGCCACCATCTCTTGGATTTCATTGAGACGCATTGAGCCTAACTCCATCTTCCCAATGCCTCAGCATCCACTGGATAACAAGAAGCTCCCCCAATTCCCGTCCTGGTCACCATCCCTCGACTCCATCTTTCCTATGTCCACCTCAGCATTTATGGTATCTCTAGGAGCCTCACAATCACTCCTGGTCCCACTGTGCAGTAGGAGCGATTTGGAATGCATTTCATGCAGCCCCACTGTGGGGTTTATGCTGACAACTTCACTGACATCTCCTAACACTGGCTCTAAACTGATTTTGTTCTTTCACCTTTCTTCTACATAATTCCTCAATCTCTCCACTCGTTCATCCTTCTCTTTGTTTTCCCCCATTCTCCTTTTATATCTTCCTTAGGTGCAAATGGACCAGCTGAGCTAATCGGGCCTGTATATTAACAAGCAATCAGCTAGCCTCCACACCAGACACCCTGCAGCCACACAGTTCCATATAAAATCCTGTTTGTGGTTTTCATGGATAGGATATCAAGGTACAGCCGAGGATTTGAGGGCTTCCAGTTGGAGAGGCAAGGCACAGCATCATTGCTTGCTGCATATGATTTTGTTTCATCTGAATGTGATTTCCAGCATGCACTCAAGCAATTCGCTGTTGAGTGTGAAATGGCTGAGAAGAAGCTGAACATGTCAAAATAAAAAGTCATTATTCTTTCTCAGAAAAAAGGGATTGCTTCCTCCAGGTTAGGGGGGAACATCTGCACTGAGTGAAGGAGTTCAAGTATCTCGGGATCTTGTTGACAAGTGAAGTTAAAAGGAAGCATGAGATTGACAAGCAGACTGGAGTTGTAGCAGCTGTACTGAAGGCACTTTACCAGTACATGGTGGTGAGTCAAGCTGAGCCTGAAGACCAAACTCTTGGTTTACTAGTCGAGCTGCATCCCTGTCCTTACATAGATTTATGATCTGTGGGCAAGCAGCAGAAATGAGGTTTCTTCAGAAGGTGTTTGGATTGACACTCCGTGATAGAGTGAGAAGTCTATCAATTCAGGAAAGCCTCAGAGAAGAATTGCTTGGGAACATCTTGGAGTTACCCAAGAAGAACTGGAATCTGTAGCTGGAAGCAGGGAAATATTAGCTGACCTGCTTGTTACCAGCTGCCCCTGTGCACCTCACAAGGTAAAGTGGTTATAAGATGATAATTTTCCAGGAACATTGTAAATTGCTTCGCAGTAACCTGTTAAAGCTAGTGTAATAGTGACAAAAGATTGCATATCCACACTTCTTCTCTTACTGGGCACAAAGGGTTGTGGGACTCTACAAAAAAACCATTGAGCTATTAAAATGAACCCCTGACAGTTTCCTAAAAGTAACTGGATGAAACACTGGGAGAGCTTAACGATTAGGTAATCAATCAAGTGAATGAATGGTCTTCTCTCTGGTAAAACATCCTATATTCTTAATGTTTACATTAAGAACTATAGAACTATAGCTTTAGAACTATAACTTTTCACAATGTATCAGCATATTGTTTTACCACGATTTATTTAAAATCTTCAGTATAAGGTCTCTTTTACATTTTCACGATGTTCCTCATCATCAACAAGCAAAACCACAATCAGACATAATGTAAATATAAATAATTTTCATAGATCTATTGGTTCACCAATTGGATCATTTGGTTTAAATGCCCCACCATTTTCTAATCCTGCTTAAT